>NC_072734.1:101449259-101603097 GCF_026930045.1 Uloborus diversus
AAAGAGACTTAAATTTAATAAGTTGTGCTCAAGTGGTACTTCATCTCGGAATTTCTCAGTAAAGAGAGAGTTATAATCGTACCGAACTGCTTATGTAACACTTGCGTAAGGATTAGTCCTGTTCGCAACAGAAAAGATAAGCGTTGTTAGTCCGCTCTTAAGCCTTGGTTTCCTAGAAGCGAATCGCCGATCTTCGACGTCGCTCATCGACGTAACGCTGAAATCAAAGTCAAGTGGATTCCGACGTGACCACTCAGAACGCCGAATTGGCTCGGGCGCGCATGAGCAGAAGAATCAAGTTTTCGCCTCGGCGAGGAACGACGCCGATCGCTTCTGGGAAACCAATGCTTTAGCCATCCAAAGTAAAAATTTTGTCCTACTTTTAGATTAGGGCAATGTTTTAAGTCCTTTTGGTTTTGACATCATTTTGATTTTGCCTCCTTCATTAAAGTTTTACATGTATCTCTCAAAAATTGATATAATATCTAACGATTTACATTTTTTTTCAACGGAAACTTCCTTTGAATTTATTTCAATACATAAATAAATGCAACATTTGGGCAGAGCTTCATTTCAAAGGAATTAATTTATTCTCAAAGGGGTGAAAACAGAAGCATAATTAATTCTATCTCTAGACTGAAAATGCTAAAAAAGTAACTACATAAAAGATTATTAAAATGAGGGAAATTGTGGACGGCTTCGTGGAAGAAAATATTTGCAAATTTTTAAAAAAGAACGGTAATTAATTCAAGGAGATTTGTTCAAATCGTTCCTTGCAATATTATGCTTATGTGTATTGTTTTGTAAAACTATTGGATTAAGGGGAAGGAAGTTCAATATATTTTTTTCAATATGAAATTTGGTTGAAGGTTACTTAGTAGTTTCCGTGGAATTTATAGTTCTAAACCTTTGCTTATTTTAATTAATTGCATTTGTCATTACTACTTAGTGTAAGTTTAAGTAGAAGACTTAAAAATTACAATGTGTTCCAATAGTGACTATACTGCCGCTATATGAGTTTCCTATCTGGATACAGCCAAAACCAAAACAGTAAAATTATGCAAAACATTGATGTTTATTAGTTTTTTTAAAACGTCATATATCTTTGTCAATAGTTCATCCAATTTCACATGTAAGGCGTTTTAAACGTTTTTCCACCGCTTTCGGCAAAAATGAATAGAATTTATTAATTATTCTTCTTTATCAAGCATTTCTTTAATGTTTAGTTCCTCACAAGTGAGATCGTGTGACTCAAATGGATGGAGCGTCGCACAGTGGTTCAAGGACGGAAAAAATAGCCATTTTAAGTTTTTAAGATAAAAAATATTTCGTGACGTAATTACTTAGGCCTTAGTTGTAGTAACTTACTCCATAAGAGTTTTTGAAAAAAAAAATCGTTTTTTATAAAAAAAAAAAGCGGAGATTCTTGAACAATTATGTTTTTATTTTCTTCGGACGTACGACTTATACTTCAGTTTTAATTCATTCGTTCAATAAGGAGGACTGAAACTTAATAAGAAACATTTCTGATTGGTTTTTCACATTTATAGGATGCTTATTACATCTTAGTTAAAAATTAAAAATTCATCAAAATTGAAAACTACCTGAATAAAAAAAAACATTGTTTTCTTTAAAATATAATGAAAAGTATTGTGGAATATACTTTTATCGGCGGCTTCCGGTGGGCTAAAATTTTCATATATCAATAGTTTAATCCTTCCTGTAAGTAAACAACAACATTTTAGCTGCGACCACCTGCGACTGCAGTCGTGGCAGATGTTTTTGTTTGATTTTCGCTATTTACGAATACCAATATAGTAAGTTAGAAAATAACTCGTAAAGATATGACGGGGGTAAATTGCTTTTTTATCAAAGATATTGGTGATCAAATTTGACATGCTCCAGAATAACGTATGTCACTGTTTCACTACTTTGCAGGAGAGCCTAAAAACGTTTGTTTACTGTTTCCGAAAGTTGGGGCTTTTGAAACATTTGTCAATAAATATAGAGGATATTTTTTAAACAGATTCACGTTGTTATGGCTTAATACGGCGCATTATTCTACATGCAATGCAGCAGTAAACCTGAAAATAACAATTTTCGAACCCGTTTGGCTTTAAAAAAGATACACATGAGGAAGAAATTTTTAAAACTCATACAGAATTCAATATAAAAAGTTAAATAACCATTCTGTTCATAAAAAAATGAAATTAGAAAATCATTAAACGTTTGAAATTTCTGATTTCTTTTTCGAAATCATTATAGTATAAAGCTGTTCTCAGTTTGTCAACATTGCCAGAAAATATTGTTCGAGGGTATCAATTGCAATAAATAAACCTTGCGTGTGGCATACGACTGATTTAATTTATATTTTTCACTAAAAACATAAATGAATTTGAACTACAGAGAAACCCCGATTTCACGTTTCTCAGAGGCCTGAATCAAACATAAAATGTGGGGAAAACGTCAATTCAAATCCAAAAACCTAAAATATGGGAAAACGTGAAATACGGGAAATGTAAAAGAAGCAAAAATCAGATAAGGAAACAAAAATAGTAATAAAGATTGCTACGATGACGCTTATAAAATGTAAAAATGCGATATTTTACGAAAAGAACATTTTTGTTCACACCGGTTTAGATCATTCTAACACATTAAGTAACAAATCCGGGCGTTTAGGTTGAAAATAGTCAGTAATAATGAGTCATTGAATCCAAAGTAAATACAGCATCTTCCAGGATTGGAACACTGCAAAGTTTTTTCCTGGTCTTTATGATAAAGAAAATAGTCTTTCACTATTATTAAGCTCTTAAATGCAATATTGAAAGAAGAGACAAGTTGTGTTTCCTCTTCTTCTTGTTCATCTTCAGTTCATGAGGTCAGCTACGGATGGAGCAGAAGCGTTTCCTGTTTTCATGGATTAACTTTCAACAGAGTGGATTATGCTTAAAAATGCACAGAGGGAAACACTTTTCTTAATTTCAAAACATTTTTTCTCTTTTTTTTAACTGCCGAGGGAAAACGTAAAATGCGGGAAATTCGTAAATAATAAATTTTCAACCGGGTTAAATTAATACTATTAGTGTATGGAAAAACTGACAGCTGATGATAATAATTGTAAAATATGGGGAAAACGTAGATTCGAGGAACGTAAAATCGGGGTCTCGCAGTGAATACGATCAGCAAGCATGAAGATAAATATTACCATGCAACAATTTTAACAACTTTCCAAAGCATTTTTTGAGAATATTCAAAGTTATTGAATTTTTTCCGCTTTTTTGTCGTTTTGAACCACTGTGCGTCGTGTTGGAAACATGAGCTTCGTGGAGTCGACCCCTTTGCTGGTTTTGTCGTTTTGAATGATTTTTTCCCTCGGGTTTATCTTGATCCATTTGTTCGAGAATATATAATCTAAAAAGCTTTGAATTTAAAACTTAGAAGGGATTATAGGGGAAACTGGGGAAGTTTGACCCACTTTTTACAAAGGTTTTTTTTAAGTTTATTTTAAAGTTTTTAAGAAACATTTCTAGTTGACTTTTTTCGAAAGGAAATATATCTGAGCAATTTTTCACACTGTTGCTTTTTATTTAAATTGATTTTTTTTTATTGGCGATTTTTCAAGAGTGTATAAACTGGGTCAAACCTCCCCACATGAGGGAGGTTCGACCCACCATAAGGGAGGTTTGACCAACAGAGGTTAAAATTTATAAAACTATACTGAACGTTAATATTTCTGATTTACTACTATTATATGATACAAACAACAATTATATCAAAAAAAAACATAAATTTATTTAATGACATGCGAATACTTCTACTCACTGCTTGAATACAAGTGTAATTTTCGTTTTGCTGTTTGCTTTTTAAACGTATTTTTAGACATTTTCTTATTCTTTTTTAAGTTTTGCATTTTTTCTATCTCTACTTTGACAGGGGCGTCAGTCAAACTTCTAGATGTGATACATTTTCTACCCCCTTTGACTTTTTCAGGTCCTGCTTTGGCAAATAGGCGTAGCTGTTCATGTGTTACGAGTTGTGCATTGGCTTAATAAGGGCATATATGGGTTGGATATCTTAATAAGTATATTAAGCAATATTATAAGTTTAAAAGCAAATTTCAGCTGTGTTTAGTTTGATCAGAATTATTCACAAACAGGAAGTGTTTCAAATAACTAAAATCTATACTATGTGAAGTGACTTTAATTACAAGTTAATAACAACATTTATTTCATTTTAATTAAACAAAATCTTACTTGAAACAAATAAAGTAAAGTACATTATTTTAAAAATGTTGCACCACCAAAAGAAACTAAACGATGGAGGTTTGACCTGTGTCAAACCTCCCGTAACTGACGTGGGTCAAACCTCCCTTAGAAGTCATTTTAGAAAATATAGTAAAAACATATTAAAATAAATCTTGAATTTTGAAAGTAAATATACAGGCTTTTAGCACATTAATCAGAGTATATAACTAATGCAACGTACTTCTGTTAAAGTAAATGGCAAATCGCACAGAGGAGATGAGCTTGCAAGGAAAATTTTTACTTTTTTGCATGAAAAAGATATCACACGAGATTTCTTCTTAATTGCATTTCAAATTGGCTAAAAAATAGAAACAGCTTTTGATTTGACTTAAGATCATTCTGCCCTCCGGTGCTTATCAGTTAAAAATGGGTTTAGATATGAAAACGATGGGTCGGGTCAAACCTCTCGTTTGGTCAAACCTTTCCATTCTTCCCTACTTAAAAGAGGTATTAAATCCATTTTGATCATTTCTGCATTTCTGTGTAGGTGAGATGCTTCACTTTTCCAACTAAACCGTAATTTGGTGTAAAGGACGACTTCCACAGTACACACATGCTTATTTTTTAAACTATTTAATCATGTACATTACATAAATAGGGTCAATATGTATAGTGTTGTACCAAAACTTCTTTCATGTTAAACCAGACTTTGAAACAATGCAAATCAAACAACGTATACCGTGGTACATCGAAACCAAGGCTTAAGGTGCAAATAATCGCTGAAATTTCGGTTCATTAAGAAATAAAAACGAATAAAACACATAACGGCCCACTAAGCCCAAATAAAATTGGCCATGAACGATACAACTTTTTTTTTTTACATACCTCAAATTAAACATGTTATGCACAAAAAGAAAACTTTCTTTATTAAGAACGAAACGCATATTATCAGAAAGAAAATCTGAGATTTTCTGAAGAAATAAAGTTTGTCTAAGCAACAACAGTGAAACAAAACATTTAAAGACTAAATTGAATAATTCTATTTATTTTGTTACGTATTTTGTTTCGGCTACATTTTTACTTCCTTTTACAAAAAAAGAAGTACTGCATTCGCGAAAACATTTTCACTCAAAAATCGACATTAATTTCCATTTTACTCACCCGCGAAGGATTATTGTTTTTTTTTTTTTTTCGACTCGACCAGACGTGGATATATATGCCTAGGAACGTACAGACTCCCGAAATACCCATTTTGACGATCCCCGAGTTAATTACAACGAATTTTCTCGTGACGTCTGTATGTACGTATGTATGCGCGGATGTGCGTATAAATGTCGCATAACTCATGAACGGTAAGTCCTAGAAAGTTGAAATTTGGTGCGTGGACTCCTAGTGGGGTCTAGCTGTGCACCTCCGCTTTTGGTTGCATTCGGATGTTTCTAAAGGGGTCTTTTGCCCCTTTTTGGGGGAAATTATTGTTAATTTCGATGTAAACTCAAGTGGTGTTATAATTTGGCGGACACTTGGCGATATGTCGCCATTTTGGTCGATAAGTTTTGTCACCAACTTGGCGACAAATTTAACATTTTTTTTTTTTTTTAATTTGTTTGAATTTGGCCGCTGTTGGTGATATTTAGAGAGTAAACTATTGAATCACATTAAAATTGCCAGTGATGGGGAAAGTAAATTAAATTTTAGTAAAAGGAAGTCATGATGCACACATCAGCTCGTTTTATTTATCATTTGCAAAATTTAGCTTATGTTTTATTCTAATATTATTTGCTTACAATGTATTGGAAACAAAATAATTTATCTTTTTGCTTTTAGAACACTCATGAGAAAAGTAAAATTTTTGAAAGGTTAAAAGTCAGTGTTATACGGACAAGCCAAACTTTTGAGTCCCGAGCCGAAGACATACACAATTTCTCGGATGAGATTCTTGAAAACAAAGAAAAAATTCTTTTCGAGTTTCTATTATCTATTTTTAACAGTGTATAAAACAAAAATAAATTCAATCTTTTAAAGTTTGTTTTTAATCAAAGCCGTGTAGTATTAAATTCAAGTTTTGTACCGTGTAATATGTAATCCGTGTTATAACAGTCGCAAGTTTCGTTTTGTGTGATATTGAAACCGTCTTGTAGAAGTACCGTCTTATACGAGGTACGCTTGTACAAGAGAATTAAGTTATTGACTAATTTTAATGCAGATTAAAAATGAGAATGGATTTGCAAAATGTACTTTAAAGACACTTGATAACAATAGATGTAAACCCAAACTTACTTTGTGTTTGTTTTTATGTGCTAAATAACGTAGGTGAAAAATAGTAAAATAAGTGTTTCTCATAAAAATTTTAAATGATGGGGTGGGGGGGGGGATGGTTCATTACCATATACCTTTTCAGGAAAAAACGGAGGATAAAATGTAGTGAATGTGGAGTCGGATTAAATTAACTCCAATTTTTCAGAACTTTATTTCCTTTACCCCTTTCCACTTATTTGAATAAAGAAGTTCAATATAAAACTTATATTAATAAATCCTCTCTCGTAAAATGTACGATAAAACTGCTATGGAAAAATGGTTCAGGTTCAATATAGTTTCACAAAATTGTGGAGAAAAGGAAGGATATCTACGAGTTCTGGAAATTCGCTGGAACTTTAAAGGTTTAAAACTATACATAAAAATATTTTTCGCTTGTGGTAAAGAACTTTATATATGCGGTAAAATTTTCAGGCATATTGAAATGAAACTATCGAATTAAAATTGGGAATGTAAAATAAATTTTGAAGAAAAACTGAGAGGAAAAAATAAACCTTAGTAGTTTAGAATCTTTATAGAAAAGAAATATATCATACAAATTATTCCTAGGTGGAATTTGAAATGTACTTTTAATATTTGTTGGAAAGGCTCAAGAAATTGCTTTTTTTAATGTATAGAATATCCTTTGCAAAATGAAATCGTGATATATAAGGTTGAAAAAGTAGAGGCATTCTTAAAATTTCCGAAGTTCAGAAAAAAACCAAAAAAAAAAAAAATTCTTTTTTTATTTTTTTTTTTTTTGTAAAAGTTTACCATTTTTTAAGAGTTTTCTGGTAGTAGCATTCCATTTACTTTGTTAGCTTTTGTTATCTTCCCTGCTAACTCGTTTGCTTTCTCTTAAATAGCCACCCAGGTTTTTCAGTTATGAGCAAAGTTCAATAATCCTGCGTGAAAGCTCCTAATGCGAGGTAAAGTTATTGACCATTTGCTAAGAGTTTCTATTTTAAGAAGCAATTAGCTGATTTCTCCATTATTTTCAATTCAACAATCTATAAAGTTGTTTAATAAAGAAACCTTCGTACTGTAACTACACATTTTAATATACACAAGCGGTACCCGCACGGCTTTGCCCGTAGTAGAAAATTAAAAGGTCATTTGATTCGCCTGTATACTTACAAATAATGGATGATGAATTTTTCGCAAATATGTTATGCTAATTTGCTCGTCCCTGTTATGGTAATTTGCTCGTCCATGTTATGGTAATCCGCTCGGTATTGCTGCAGAGGAATTTAATCTACCAATTTTGGCTTAAAATTGGAATAGAAAAAGAACAAAATCGAATTTTTGAAAAATCGCTTCGAGTTGCTCACCCTAATGCTACGAAATAATGTTGTGCCAAGTTTCCTGAAAATCGGTCGAGCGATCCGGACGCTATGAATGTAAAGACATCGAGACAGACAGACTTTCTGTTTTATTATTAGTTAAGATAAGGATTCTAAATTTAGATTATTCTCTTAAGGAACTTGTTTTTGACATTTTGAAAAAGCTACATTATTCAGCCGAAAAGATAATTTCCCAATAAATAAAGGACGTAAGACGGACTTAACTCAACTGATCAGAGATGCAAGAACGGAGAAATTTTGGAATACCCCCCCCCCCCCCTCTGAACTCTTAATTTCAACACGCAGTTTTATTACAAATAACATGTTTATATTGTTCAGTCTATTTACAAGCGGAACATTTTTACTCATATATTTTTACTTTATTCCCAGATTTCAAACTTTGACTTTAAATTTTTATATATTTGAATAGAGAACCATTGTATATTGTGTCAAAAAAACATTGTTTCGAAAAAAAATGTGTGTACATAGTTTTTTTTTAATTCGCATTTTTGATACATTTTGACTTTTTCCATTGAATTTTTACAAATGAAAAACCAAAGTTTCAAATTCCAGTAACAAAGTACAAATATATGCGTAAAAATTGTCCCATCCGCAAATGCACAGAGTAATATACTGCCGAATGCAGGTAAAGGGCAGTAACTGCAATTTTTTTTTTTTTTTTTTTCATCTATTGTACGTTATCTTTATTGTACAAGCTCACTTATTTGGTTTCCACTGAAAAAAAAGGGGCGAAAAAAAACGTCTAATTCCAGCATTTCCCTATAGTTAGCATTGAATGCAAAATGCGTTTCTACAAATGTCTCAAAAATTCATTTTTGCAGATACTGCCGTTTACCTGCACACAGCAGTATACATGTAAAGACTTAAGATCAACCCCTCCACTTCGGAAGATAAACTGTAGCTGTTTTGAGCTCGTTCTGAAAAAACTAGTCGCCAAAGTATTTTTAGTAGCGCAGGATTTGTCGGGCGTTGTATTTCTTTGTGTGTGTAAAATAAAAAGGCGGACAGAGAAATAAAATATGTCTTAAGTTTCGTAACAATCGCATGCTTAAATAAAAACTGACATAACTCCAAAGCAGAAAATACTTTTTTAAAAATAACTAAATCGTTTCATGAAAGCAAATTTTACTACTATTATAAATTATTAATAACAATAAAACAGTCCTAATAAGCCTCTAAGGGAAATATTTTTATAAAAACTTTTTCTAACATAAATTTGCAATTAAGTTTTCAACATCTTTAAATAATGAAATAAAATAAAACCTCTTTGCGGAAGACAAAGAAGTTGTACCTGCGGTTTGGGAATTATGCCTCTCCTAGAGTTATTTTATTCAATTAAACAACACTTCCGTTTCCCAAATAGAAAAATAATTGCAGAATCAAAGAAAAAGAGCAATCTCTTCGTCTTCGCATAAAAATAAGATTAATAAAAAATATCTTCAGCTGTTGTTTCACAGTGATGCTATTTATTCAACTCTGGGAAGTTGTTTTTTGTTTTATGAAGTTGAGTATTTGTTTCTAAGGAATGTATTTATTCTCCTTAATATACAATCAGGCCATGTATTTCTTTTAACAATGTAAAAACATAGTATTGTCTAATAATGTTGTCCTTTCTGTGCATAAGAAATTTTACAAATTGTTTGTTGTTTATGCAAAATTTAAAGATATTTTGGGTGAGCTTCGGGTGCTTTGTTCATTTAATTCAAACGAAATTGGGAGAATATTTTAATTTTTTTATTTTGACTTTTTTTCTTCAACTTACTTGCTTTTAACTACGTTATGTATTAAGAATTTAAAAAATATGTTTATGCTTGAAAAGCAAAATAAGGTTTCTAACGTTTTATTGCACAAAATTTGCAGATTAGCGCAGACACGTGTTCCGGGGTTTCAAGGAATCACTTTTTCATCGAAATGAAGTGGGAGCTTTATGATGAAAAGTCATGCGAGAAAAGCTCCTTTTTTGAGTTTGAGTTCGAATTCCCAAAAGCCAAAAAATATCGTTTTAATGACTTATTTTCTGCAGCAGAGCTCTGATTTAATTTACCATTTATGTAATATAAACTCAATGCAGGAACTTGAGTTACAGTTTTGTTGCTGTTAAATCAAGAAAAAAGACATTATTTTTGACATGAAAAACTGCAGCATAGCTTTTTAAAAATTAACAAAATAGAGGCATCGATATAGATTTTTTGGCTGCTTTATAACACATTGTTTAGTGCAGAGCATCCTAAGAAGGAGGCTCATTAGTTCAATTCATGAGAGTTCAGCTCAAAATACTATGGGCGCAGCATCAATCCTCCCGTAGGGCAGAAAATGTAGTTTTTGATTAACTAAAACTTAAATAATATTTGAATAGCTAGCTCTTCCTCAACTGAGCTCTGGTTCAACTTTCCACGAATATACATAATCTTAACTCATTGAGGTCAGAATTCAAAACCACGGATGTATATTTGCAATGAAACCAGGAAAAAAAAGTTTATTTTAACACTCCTGATACCCGCACGGCTTTGCCCGAAGGTGAAAATTAAAAGGTCATTCGGTTCGCCTGTATATTTACAAATAATGGATCACGAAGTTCTCGCCCATTGGCTATGTTCATTCGCTCTCCCATTCCACGTCATGATAATTTCGTAATTCACTCGTCCATCTTATGATAATTTTGCTCCGGAAAATGTTCTTAAAATTGAAATAGAAAAGAACAAAATCTAATTTTCAAAAAATCGCTTCGAGGTGCCCACCCCCCATGCTACTAACTAACTTTGTGCCCAATTTCATGAAAATCGGCCGAACGGTCTAGGCGCTATGCGCGTCACAGAGATCCAGACATCCAGATATCTTACAAACATCCTCCAGATAGAGAGATTTTGAGCTTTATTATTAGTAAAGATGACAAATCGCAGCTATTATTTTTCAAAGGTGATTTTTTTAAGTGTACCCATAGCTACTTTAATGCTCAATTTTAACTTCAAAAGTAGGACATAATTTAAAAGATTTTTACACCGCTATCAGCGGAAAATAAATAAACAAGTTACATTTTGCTGTTATGACCCCCCCCCCCCCTCCATCCTCCTTCTAAAAAAACAGGCCTATGAATTTCCTCCGTCGACAACGAATATTTCGCAAGTGTCAGCTAATCATTCATAATGTTCTACTACTTCCATGAGAAGCTTACAGATACAAGAAGTTTTTAAAGATTCTCATTATTTTATTATTTTACCAGTTTTATATTACTTAATACAAGCTAGATGTCAAGCTGTGACTTTTATGAAAGTTTACGAATAATTTAGCCAATATTAGTACGAAAAATTTGACCAATATTGTTTTTTATCTTAGATGTCCGCTGCTGTCGCAAAGTTTTATTATTCTTTCTTACTTAAATTCCAAGGTTAAGTTATAAAACATGGTGGTTTTATCAGCTTTTTACTTCCTTTTGCAAAAAAAAGAAGTATTGTATTCGCAAAAAAAAATTCACTCAAAAATTGGCCTTAATTTCCATTTTGCTCACCCCCAAATAAATGTTGAGGTTTTTTTTTTCCGACCCTACCACATGTACATATATACCTAAGAACGTATAGACGCCTGAAATATCCATTTTAAAGTTTCCCAAGTTAATTACAACTTGTTTTCTCGTGACGTCTGTATGTACGTATGTGTGTATATATGTCGCATAACTCAAGAACGGTATACCCTAGAAAGTTGAAATTTGGTACGTAGACTCCTAGCGGGTCTAGTTGTGCACCTCTTTATTTATGTTGCATTCGGGTGTTTCTAAAAGGGTCTTTTGCACCTTTTTGGGGGGAATTCATTGTTAATTTCGATGCAAACTCAAGTGGTGTTATAATTTGGTGGACACTTGGCAACATATCGCCAGTTTTTTGGTCGCCAAGTTTTGTCGCCAACTTGGCGACACACTTGGCGATTTAATTTTTTTTTTAAATCTGGTTTCACTGTGGCCATTATTGGTGATATTTAGAGAGTTAGAGAGAAAATCACATTAAAATTGCAATAATAGAGAAATAACATTAAATTGGTGTAAAAGGAAGTCATGTGATGCACACATCAGCTCGTAATTAACCGGTTCGCTACTTTTTAAAGACTTATGTGTTACGATCAATTGGCTGTAATTTTGTGTTAAATGTTCAACTAAAATTACATATTGCATTATAGTGTATGTATTTTGAGATAATTTACGCAAAATCCCCCCTAGTATTCGCCATTGTCGAAACATTTCCATAAATCAAATGCACTATCCATTTCATAGAGAAAAAGGAAAACACTGTCAGTTAAATGGTACACGGTCATTTTGCACAGAAATGTAGCGTTTCTGCAAAAGAGAAGCAAACATTTGCTTTGATGGAATACATCGCTGATCTTGTTCTTGAAGCATAACTAATGCGCGGATAAAAATATCGAACCTCATCATTTACAGAACTTTTTTGCCTGAACAGGGAAGGTTAAGTGTGAAATGTGATTTAGTGCGATTCTCGAAAAAAATGTCCCGTGCGTAACGCTAAGTTTTTTATTTTATTCCAGTAACTATTAATGAAATGTGGGATTAACTTATGATTTAATAGTATATTAAGCATTACTATGCTGTATATACAAAAAATACTGCTATACAAAAAATATTGCTGTTTCGGAATACTGCTTTTATAGTATATTAAAGCATGTATTATTCCCAAACATGTTATCAACAACAGGCAGCGATCTCAGGTTCGGTCGACAATGTCTGTATTGCATAACTCGCTGTTTAAAACATCAACGCAAAAGATTAAAAACAAATAAATTATTGTATGAAGCTTTAGATCAATAGTTAATCTGAAGTCTTGTAACCATTGACAAAACAAATAAAACCCGATGTTAAACTTGCGTAAGTAAAGAAATTTTAAGTCGTTCACATGTATCAAAAATTAAAGGTATTTTTAAATTTAAATATTTTTTTTAATTCAACGGTGATAAAGCATATTATTTAACGGCAGCATTGCTAAGAGGTAATTGATGCAGAACAAGTTGTATTTTGGTAGGAAGATACGAACTGCAGGAGCTTTAACAGCACTCTCTAAAGCACTTCAAAATAGCTCTTGCGACCATACTTGGCAACTCCCAATCAACTTTTAACAACACGAAAACACAAAAGTGGCATTTAAACTTAAAAAAAAAAGAGAAAAGTAATTCAATGTGTTGAATATAAGTTTATATTCGAGATATTTGGTTATCCACTAATTATAACATTTCTAGTAAAAGAGTAATTTATATTTATACAGCCAGCATGCCCTCAGTACGGGCATCTTAAATGTACCAGTAAGGACATTTTTATACAACAGCAATCAAGGTGTTCATTTTAATGAAAGCTCCATCTGCTGTACCTCTTCTCTGAAGTGTTTGAATATTTGTCCATATGAAATCATACGAGCAAATTAAATGGTGGCCTGATCGGCAAGGCATCGAACTCATCCCAGGCTCGATGCCAGCCAGTTAAAGATTCTCTGTGTTCGTTAATGGTGACTGGGGTAAGTTAAATGTGTCGTGATCACAAAATCCTTCAAGTGTATCAGTGACCCTGAGTGTGTAGTACCAGGGATTGCTTGGCTTCTGGTCTGAATTTTTTAAAAAAAGGGGGGGGGGTATTTTCAGGGCTCCATTTAACTGCTGAAACCGCAAAGAGTGGTAGGTACAGTGGACACACTCCATGTGATATGATATGATGTAAGCAAATTAAATACAGTACTAATTAAATTGACTTCAGTACTTCTAAAAAAATCAGTGCAGATCTTATAAAATATTACTTAAATTTAAAGTGGTTGGTTTCGGTTAATTAAATTACCTAATAAATATCACTGCAGGTTTACGTATACTGGATGTCAAGTTTTTTTACAAACTAATGTACATGGTGGTTATAAAGTAACGTGAGATGTTTAGAGCCCTCTAGCGAGTGGAGTATTGAATGAAACATTGCCAAATTTCATAGGCGTATACAATAGAACATGGGATTTTGATTTTTGAGACATAAAAAAAAATTATAGTATGAAGAATCACCACCAGAGGAGAACTTGGCGTTAAAAAGTTGTATTACTGTGAATATTGAAGGATTAATTGCGAACTGATAAAATATGCGTTAATTTTTTTCACAAAATATGTTTTTCACGTACAAATGAGGTTCAATATGACCAGCATCAAAGTTTTACATGTACTGTATACAATGCACAATATTTCTCACACATCCTGGGGGGGGGGGATAAAAATCTCCTACCTGTAAAGTAATTCGGGTTTTCAAAGTTGAGACATCGGGAACATGTCATAGACACACCACACTGTAAAGAAATTCCCATGGTTAAAAATCACAAGGTGAAAGATTGAGCGACCACGGTGGCCACACCATAGGAAATGTATGACTAATAAAACTGCTATCAAAGAATTGTTGCTGCTATACACTCAGTATCTACAGCCCAAAGTGGAGTGGTGCACCATCCTACATGAATATTATCCAAAAAAGAAATCTTTGCTGCCGGGCCGAAATTTCTTCGTGGCGACTTTTGGTATTATTCTTCTCTTGTTACAGATTGAAATTCCTTGTTATTTTTATTGAACCTCATTTGTAAGGAAACAAGGTACAAATATTTGAAGGAAAAAACTTGATGTGTGCTGCTTTTTTTTGGCATTTAATTCTTTAGTATTCGCAAGTAATACACAATTGCAGCGCCAAAATACCCCCTGGTGGGGACTTCTGGTACTATTTTTTTAATTATTGTAGAAATCGGAATCTCGGTGTGCTATGTACGCCCGTGAAATTTGTCAGTTTTTCGTCCAAAACTTCACTTGCTAGAGGGCTCTGAACACCTCACGTTATTTTACAACCACTCTGCAGAAACAAAATAATGTTTTAATGAACAATTGATCGAATGCATCTCTTTTACTTTTAAAAATGTAGCAGATCATCATCGAAATAGCGCCAGAGTCATAATGATAAATTAGTAATTACAAATCAAGCACTTCTGACTTCATAGCTAACATCTGCAGGAGAAATGGAGGCAGATAAAATGGCGATTAATAAATTTTCATTGTTCAGATAAGAGAGAATTCAAACCATCTTTTCGCGGTAATGGCGGCGTTTCGGGGAATCCTCGTGTGATCATTTGTTTTGTATCTCTTAGCATCACCTTTTAAAATATCACCGATGACCAATTTCCTGAAATTTGCAGTAGATAACTGCTCTTATCTGTAACGATTTTCTCTCAAAATAGGGATCACGCGATGCATTGTGTGGATAGATTAAATCATTCTATTGGAGGTTGGGATCGTGAAACCTCAGCCAGATACAATTAATTCTAATAATTAATTAATACCCGTTCCTGTCATCTGCTACTCGTGCTATATATTTAAATTAATTTCCTGTTGATAAAACAGAGAAAGTAGTAAGTGATTTTCTGTTACAATGAACTTTAAGGGCCCGCAAATTTTGTTCGTCCTAACGGGAATTTTGCTGTAACGGAATTTAAGCATCATAATGAATGTTAAACCGGACTCAAAACCTTTCTTCGTTAAAACAGTAATTTTGTTGTATTGGAGCTTATTATGAAGGGATTCACTGAATTTGAAATTGAAGTTAAATAAGTTAAATAGAGCATCAAAACATACTCTAAGCTCTATGTTGCACAACGGCTGGTATAGGTTAGTAAATGAAGATGTTAAGTTAGAAAAAACTGCACAAACCTAAAATAATCAACTCTAATTACGCTGTGAAAAATTCAGGGAACTTTTCAGGTAAATATAACTGCAAAATGGAGTGTCTGCAGTTCAAAATTTTTGCACCCTAAATTGTACCGGAAGAAATAAGCGATTACAGCACCAATTAATACACCACGTGACTTTTAGGACGATTCATACATGTGTCTAATGCCTGGTCCCATTTGGTATCGAGAATAGCGAAGTTTTCTCTTTTTACTCAGCGCAACGTTCTCGTTTTTTTACCCTAAAATTTTACAGTAAAATAGGATTTCACGGTAAAAAGTGCTGGGAACATGGATTTCAGTACTTTTACCGTAAATTTTCAATATAATGTTTAACGGCGCATGTAATACAGAAGAGTGCAAACAACGCACAGAGGAGTATTTGTACCAAAAACCTGGTCAAAAGTCGAAAAGTTGGAGTTAAATGGAAAGTAAGTTTAATCTTACTCAAGTATCGGTTTTCGCACACCTGAATAGTTGCTACATCGTATTCCTTCTTCTAAAGTTCCTCAACCTACAATAAGGGTGATACCAGCCCTCCAAACTCAGTCGTATGTGTTGTTGAATCTGCACTACTGTGTTCTTGGAAACTGCATTTGTTCTACTCATGCTATCCGCTGTATCAGTCGCTTTTCTTGGAATTAAAGAATAACACTTTTACAGATGGAAACCGGAGTTGTGTACTTTACTAAGAAATGCCTTTTATATGCCTTTTAGTTCAGGAAAAATATTTTTTGTGTTGTTTTAAACAACGATAAATAAGTCATTTTATTTTCGGCAAAGATTTCGAATCGAAAGTTTTTTGTTTGTGTTTCGGGGGCCTTCGGGTTTTTTGGTTCAACCACCAAAAAAAGTTTAGTGTTTCCTTAAAATAGCTGTGAAAGAAAATTTACCCCCTTTTTACCCATCGTGCTTTAAGCAGGTTTAAACTTACTCGAGTAAGTTTTTTAAATTTTCTAGTGGTTTTAAACAAGTTCTCGTTTTTTCTCAGAATCTTCAAGAGAAAGTTAAAATAAATGACTAAATAGTCATTAATCGCCTTAATACAAAAATTTTCACCCAAAAAATGGATGAGGAAATTATATTTTTTTAGAAACACCTCTCAAAAACTACCAAATATCCTGAGAGCGAGTTTAATCGATTAAATCAATCATTTTAGGTCAAACTTCAAACAAAAATTGACTGCTGCTAATTATGTGGAGGAACGAGTGTTACAAAAGGATTATCAGTTGTTTAATACTTAGCATAAATTTGATTTTTGAAAACAGAACCACTAAGGATCAATTAAAGAATTTATCAAGTGAGAGAAGCATGCAGGGGATTTGAGGGAGCACGTAGCTGTGGAAGAATTAATCTATGCAGTACTCAAATGAGTTAACGTGTATAAGGCAATGCCGGTGCCATCTAAAACAATTAATGATATAACTTTAAAACCAACGAGAACCATAAAACTCTGGAAAACTAATCCAAAAAAATAAATAATTAAATAAAAAACATGCATTATTAGGCCTTGGATTTCTTTGAGTTATTTATGTCTGGGCATTTAGCGAATATCCAAATGTAGGTTTGGGAACCGTGGCCCCCGCGTTCATTAATAGTCCTTTAATCGAGATTATGTTGCAGGCCCCCTTTCAAGTTTGTCAAGCTTTAAAATATACACATTAAGTAGGCTTTAATCTGTTTTCATTACTGGCTCTATGCAGTATGCGAGTGCCTATTTGCAGGGACCTAGCCTCTAGACTCCCCCATAAAGGGATCATGTTCGGAACCCCGATGACGGAAATACGTCTAGAAGATTCTTCGCTGACCCTGTAGCAGCTACCCAAATTAGAGCAATCGATAAAAATTTCAATACATAGGTTCAAAGTGATAATAGAAAGACAGTCTAGTGGTCAGATCATTGATGCAGAGAACATTGCAATTCATGTCTGCAAGAGTTTTAACGTTTTTGCAGCTGTACGTGGCTGGTATCCAATGGCATTTACTGTACACAAAATTTTAATACGTAGCACTGTTGTCATTTCACAATTAATTCTGGCAATTTTAAAGGTGTCAGAAGAAGCAGCTGAAGCTCGAAATAAAGATTTTAGGCATTTTAGATAAAACTCTTCTCGCAAATGTTCACGCATCATGTGCAGCAGCGATGTACTAAAAAGGTTTCTTAACTATCTTTCGACCCATAATGGGGTTGTTTTCAAAATTTTAAAAGCATCTTTTTCTGAAAGAGCATGCTTAAAAACAAAAGATCTGATCATTTTTTAAATAATTTGTTTAAGTTTAATATTTTTTTTAATTACTTAAATCGGTGCGCTTTCATTGTTTACGCTTCTGCCGATGACATCAAAAATGATGAAATGCCATTCAGTGTTGCCATTCACAGAACAAAATTTTTCATTCGCATCTTTACTCACGTGTATTGGCAACGATATGGTTGATAACACGCGTAGAGCGCAATATTAAATTCGCTTCTTGATTATCATAACGTGGAAAAGTGGTAAAAGATGCGCTAAAGTGTACCATTTGTGACGTCATTAAGATCACGCCTTGTTTGAAAAATCGGACATTTTAAAAAATTAATTTAAAATTACCTGTTGAGAAAATGAAAGTATTTTCTGGTTCATGTTATATTTTTGCTTATTCTATCAATTTCGGTGACTAAAAGTAGTACTTCTGACTGAAGGAAAGCAGCAACAGACTTTAGTCATGAATTAAAACTGCAAACTGTTTTTCTGAAATCATGAGTCTTCTCATTGATAAACGGTGCATGTGAATTGAGAACAGCGATGAAAAATACAATGGAAGTGACGAATCAGGTTTTGATGACTAATTTTGTATTAAACAAATATCTTTGCTTTTATTTCTTAAAAATAATCATTGAATAACACCTTGTATTGTTTCTATGTGAGTTTTCCACAGAAAAAGAGCATAAAACAACTTTGGCTAGGTTTTCGGATGAAATACTCCACTGTGCAACGTGCTGCTTAAAAGTTTAAGCGCTCAACACAAACTTTAATTCCGAAACTGTAGCAATGCTTAAACTATGATAAAGTTTCAAAATCTATGTGATAAGGTAGATAATTGATTGTAATTTTTTTTAACTTCCTTTTAGAAAAAAGGAAGTATTCGCGAAAACATTTTCACTCAAAATTCGGTCTTAATTTCCATTTTGCTTACCCCCGAATTAATGTTGAGTTTTTTCTTCAACCCGACCACCCGCGGATAAGTGCCTATAAACGTACAAACACCCGAAATATCCATTTTGACGTTCTCCGAGTTAATTACAACGACTTTTCTCGTGACGTCCGTATGTACGTATGTATGTATGTGCGGATATGCGTAAGTATGTCGCATAACTCAAGAAGGGTATGTCCTAGAAAGTTGAAATTTGGTGCATAGACTCCTAGTGGGGTCTAGTTGTACGCCTCCTTTTTTGGTTGCATTCGGGTGTTTCTAAAGGGGTCTTTTGCCCCTTTTTGGGGGGAAATTATTGTTAATTTCGATGTATACTCAAGTGGTGTTACAATTTGGCGGACACTTGGCGATGTATCGCCAGTCCTTTTTCGCCAAGTTTTGTCGCCAACTTGGGGACAAATTTGGCATTTTTTTTTTTAACTGGTTTCAGTTTGGCCATTGTTGGTGACATTTAGAGAGTAAACTATTGAATCACATTAAAATTGCCAATAATGGGAAAATGACGTTAAAATTGGACTAAAAGGAAGTCACGTGATGCACACATCAGCTCGTTTCTATTTTGCTAACTTTGCGCAAACACGAGAAACAATAAGTTAAGTGCGCTAAATAAGGCCACATAGACCAAAATCACCAATCCCCCATTTATTCTATAGGATAGCAAAAATTAGCTAAATCATGATTTTATCGTCATCACAAAGCCTAACTTATTATGTAGCGTTATCAACAATTCATTTGTTATCAACGGGCAAAAGTGTAGCAACCGTTATTACGAAAGAGCCTTGTCAAAACTGACTGATCTTATTTTACAGTAAATTTTGTTTCTTCGTGGTTTACTGTAGATTATTAGTACAAAAATAATTGTTAATTTCTACAGGGAGTCTTATTTAAGTGACAAATTCAGAAATAAAAATGTTTCTGTGTCCCATCATTTTTTCCTGTGAGTTCATAACCCTAGAAAAGTAGGCCGTAGCCTAACAAGACCATGATTGCCATCATTAAGACGCCAGGGTCGAGTAGAGGTTATCATAAAGTGCTGCAGATGCTGCACGTTCGGATGGGCAAATTTTGACTCATTTGATAAAGTAAAATATTACTGGTGTAAAAAAAATCTTAAGAATCTTATCTTATTTAAAGAATAATTATTCATGACGCGAATCTAAGAGTCAAAAAATAAATTTAAAAACTCACGAAAAATATATATACTGAAATTACTGGGGAAAAAAAGAATATATAAAAATAACTTTAAAAAAAAATCATTAAATTTTATTACTTGTAAAAGAAAAATAAACCATCAGTTATGCAATTAATGCGAAAAAATAGATAAAATGAAAAATAAATAAATGAAAAAGAATTAGTATTAAATATGTGAAAAAAAACAGATTTTTTTTTTCAAAAAAATTGATACTTTCACCCAATTTGCTTTCATGAATTCTACTAGCTATGCCACAATGTCCCCATTACGTGCCTCGCTGTCCACCAGTAACAAACACAGTGGGTTTAAGAAACATCAGTCCCCGATAGAGTGTAAACAGCAAGCAACCTCGACTTCTCAATTATAAAAAATTATAATAAAAAAACATTGCAGCTGCCCTGCTGCCAACTTCCACAGGAAATCTTTTATCCGAGTGGTTAAAACAATATAATTAACATCATCTGGTTCTATTCCACTCGACTTTTGCATAGCTTGCTAACTATTCTTAAAACAAAACGACACAAAAATACTTGTCCAATTAGCAATTAATATGATATCGATCAATATTAAGAAATGCAAGTGAAACCATTAAACACCACAGAAACCAACAGTGCTTTAATAATAATAATAAGACGAAATAAACTTTTAGAGAGCATGTCTTAGTTATTTTTACACAGATCCTCAAAAGAAGAGGAAATTACAAAAGAAGTACTTAACGGGGGAAAAAAGAGCAAATTAATCGAATCGGCGGAATGTGTACAGAGACGAAAAATATGAACGCTGAGACTTCTGAAGGAAAGATAAGAAAACATAAAAACAGATGAAGTAAAGGCTCTTAAATAGAGAAGAGTGATGGTGTAAAAAGGACATCAAAAGGACCAAAATAAAACTATTACCTCGCATTTCCTAACATTTTTCGTTAGCGGGGGAAAATGTTGTCAGTGCAAAAAATGAGAAAATAAGCCATTTTTATTTTTAACAATTTTCTTCTTTGTAGTTTTCCTTATATCATCCCTCCTAAGTCTCCTAACACATTTTTGCGCTGCAGAAATAGATAAATTTGATTGCTTAATTCTATACTTAGTTCGTCACAGTGCATTATTTTAACTGATACTCGAGCTGATAAAGGAAGATCAATCGTTAAGTAATGGTTCAAAATTTCAAAAAGGTGGTTTAAATTCTCAAATTAAAGCTTTAAAGTAATTTAAAGAAAAGCTGGTTTCTAACAGACATTAACAGCAACAGCAGTTCTGTAACTCAGCTTCAAGGGATATTAAAATGCTTATTACAATGCAAGTTTATTTTATTTGGCAGATAATGCGCAGGCGTAAAAACTGTGCAACGAGCATCTCAAAGTCAAAAAATGTATTATTTTATACAAAAAATTAGAAAAAGAGAAACAAATTTAAACGAAATGATGTGTGCATCACATGACTTCTTTTTACGCCAATTTAATGATAATAGCGCCTTGTAGTAGGCTAGGAATCACTAAAGATTTTCACCCCCTAGTTTCTTGCGAACCGAAGCAAAAAAACGTTTTACACAGATTTATTTCCCCATTATTGGCAATTTTAATGTGATTCAGTGGTTTAATTCTTTAAATATCACCAACTTTGGCCGAATTAAAACCAGATTTAAAAATTTAAAATAAAGAAAAGTACGCCAAATTTTTCGCCAAGTTGGCGACAAAACTTGGCGACCAAAAGCTTGGCGATATATCGCCAAGTTTTTGACAAATTATAACACCACTTGAGTTAGCATTGTAATTAACAATGATTTCTCCCCAAAAAGGTGTAAAAGACCCTCTTACTCAACTAGACCCCACTGGGAGTCTACGTACAAAATATCAACTTTCTAGGAGATTCCGTTTTTGAGTTATGCGTGATACATACGTACATACACACATACACACATTCATACAGACGTCACGAGAAAAAAACTCGTTGTAATTAACTCGGTGATCGTCAAAATGGGTATTTCGGGTGTCTGTACGTTCTTAGGCACATATCCACGTGTGGTCGGGTCGAAAAAAAAACTCAACATTCATTCGGGATTGAGCAAAATGGAAATTAAGGCCGACTTTTGAGTGAAAATATTTTCGCGAATGCAATACTTCCTTTTTTGTAAAAGGAAGTAAGAATGAGAGACTTTTTAGCAGGCCTTTAAAGTGCAGCTTTAATTAGTCCACTAGTCCTCTGTGAGCTTTTAAAGGAAATGCTCAATTTTCAAGTAACATAACCGGGAAAAAGTGTTAAAGAAAACTACAGTTCATCAGATAAAGTAAAATGGTAGTAATGTGTTATGATTGTACTTAATTTCAAATGCTATTTGAAGGTTGCAAAAAGGAAAAAGAGCATACATTTTTATTTTATCCTCTTCATTAACGTATAGTAAATGAAATAAACTTATATAGTACCATCAGCGCGATGAATACATTTTGACTAGAAAAAGATTTTGAAAAAACTACATTTTAACACAGTTATTTAAAACATTTAAAAATAAAGATGTGTGATTTAAAAATACAGATTTCTTATGTTACATCTTATGTATTATTTAAATATTAACGAAAACGGTACAATTATGTTCGGACAGAGACTTCATTTTCTAGTTTGAAGCATTAAGATTAAAGCATGTTCCTGATTTTTTTCCAATATCGAAACATCATCAACATGTTTTTTTTTATATACTGGTCAAGAAGTTTACTGAAGTTGCCACGATCAATTTTTCGCTTCATGAAGATAAAATTTTAAAACCAAACGGAAGTAATGATATGGAACGCAAAGAAAGGATGGAGCAGTCATTTGATGATAACTTGGCTTTGATGAGGTAAATTTGTCGCCAAAGTCTGACGAGTTACCCGTAGAGCTCTATGTTAAATCTTTGGCGAATATTCTGCTAACTGTCTGTATAAAACTGCCTTTTCTACAGCAGGTATCAATTATGAAAAAGGCAAGAATACTTAAAATATTCCTTTTTTTAGATTTTAGGCAGTTTAGTACGGCGTTTTGTTCTTTTTGTATATTTTACGTTCGATTATGGTTATTGCAGCTTCAAATATCAGGTTTAAAAATAAACACATTCCTTTGTTTTTAATGCCATTACATGTTTCTGTTGTTGTTGCTGATGTGTCCATAGCTGAAAAACAACAAGGGAGATTAGATGCCATTGCCTCGAGGGGGTTGGACATTTTTTTTCTTTACAAATCAACACAAAAACGACAAGAACGAAGACAACACAGAAACGATTTACAGTATTGTCCGTTTTTCACGAGAAGGCACTTCGCCACGCCTTCTCGAACGCGGAATTCCATTTTACGCGAGGGTAATCGGTAAGCAATCCACGTGCTTCTGAAGGAGACAACCAGACAGCCTTAACTTGGGCGTGCATTTTAATGCGCAAAAAAGTCTAGTGTCCTTTACATCACTTGCTTCACTTGTCTGTTGTCATTTAGTTATTCTTACATTTTAACAACTACTGCTTTTACAACAAAATGCTATGATCCGAATACACCTTCCGCCGAAAGTAGCGAAATAAAATCATCGGATACCACGTGACGGGGGAGGAGTCAAGTCCCTTCTCGTGGAAAACGGACAATAATATCATAGGAAATAATATCCAGGGTGCCGATGGGAATCAAATCCACGATCTCCGGTATATAATGTGAAGATTATACCACAGAGCCCCTGAAGCCCCATATGTTTTAACTGACTGTATAATTGTAGAAAATGTTTAAAGATTTATTCAAAATTTGTACATAAGCTCCTGTGTATAAGTACATATGTGCCCATTTTGTATTTTCAACTAATCCGTAAATATTTTGAAGATTATGCTTTACGAGAATAAAAGTTTTAATGGAAAAGTAATCTAAATATCTTGCTCTCAACATGGCAAAAGATATTTTTACGCTTGATTCCATCAGAAGTTTACAGAAAGCCGTAATTACCATTAAATTTGATACGCTATAATCTACTTATTGATTTTCCTCCTTCTCAAGGAATTGTAATCAAAAAGGAATTAAAAACAGAATAGGAGTACTGAGCCTTCATATAAACAAAAATGGTTTCAGCTAAAGATCCAATTAAATATGGCGTTGATAACTGATACAGTAAAAATGATTAATGCTTATTACATTCGTTTATGTTCTCTGAGACGTAAAATTGCCCTAAGTTTCACAATTTCATGAATTTCATTTCAAATTTAATTTTTCGCTCTAGCGAGTAATAACTTTCTTGTGTAATTTGAGAGAAATATTTGAAGTGTGTAATAACATTTTAGTTCGTCTTAGGTGAAATATGAATTCTGCTGAAGTGAAGACTCAAAGATAAATTCTGTGTTGAAAATCACATTTTTTTTTTTTTTTTTTTTTGCATTAATGTGTAAAAAAGAAATGTTTTCTCCACAATTTTCTTTAACGTCACGCTCCGAAATATAAACTTTAAATCGTTAAAAATATTTAAACTTCAAAAAACAATTTCCAAACTTGAATTTAGAGTTGGAGAATTTCATTATAAACTAAAGACTCAGAAAACTTCTGTTAAATCGGTCAAGTCACCTTTCTAACAATAACAACTTCACTGATCGACCGGTTTCGTGAGAATTAGATCTCCATGGGTGGTATGTTTGCCAAACCAAGCGAAAAATACTCTTGATCAAGTTACTTTTCACTCAATAAATAAATAAATAAATAAACCGTTTCATTTGTTTAAGAGCTACGATACACAGTTCCAAAACTTTTAATCGCCTTCTTTTTCATGCCAGGAGTAAGCAACCTTCTTTTGTAGCGTTTGTTTTTAAGTTGGAGAGATAATGTTTCCTGGCTCATTGGCCGTGGTATAAAGGAAAAAGCAGAAAACCAAACGTTTCGTCGAGCTCTGCGGCTGACATCATCGGTGGATGGGTTTGAAGTGTCAGCCGCAGAGCTCGACGAAATGTTTAGTTTTTCTGCTTTTTCCTTTAGACCACGGCCGATAAGCCCGGAAACGTTCTCTCTCCTTATTGACGCCGGTTGTGGAAGCTTTAAGCTGTTTTTAAGTTGCTTACCCGTTACCTGGTTTACAACAAAGCGTGGCGCAAAAATATGTTTTTCTATAATTTTAGAATAAGTAACTGGGATGGTTATATGAGTCTGAGTGTATTCCTTTTTAAACGTAAAAATTATTTATGAGCGAAAAAATTACTCATAAGTGTATCATTCCGAATCTTATTTTCAACCTTTCGTACCTTTTTGCAAGTATTTTTCGTACCTTTTTGCAAGTAAAATAAACATTTGCAAACACAAACCTGTCAATAATGACCCTTCCATCATTTGAAGACTTTTCAACTGTCCTATGAAACTTGGATTTCAAAAAGAGAAGAAAGAGGAGGAGGAGGAAGAAAGAAAGGACGAGCAAAAAAAAAAGAAAAACAAATCGTATAAGACTGAGCCGTATCTAAGTGTTAATGTGAAGTTTCTGTGTTTTAAGAGTTTTTAAATAACGCATAAATTGGGTTACTCATCTGCTGTCATAGCACATTGTGAAAGCGATGTTCGAGCACTAAGTCAAAAGGCAAAATTTGACAACAGTTAACGTCTTCAACTGCCATGAAAATCCGGTTTGTCGTTATATACAGATGACTTTCTTTCAAAAGTGACGAACTTGTTTAAACACGTATATCCATTGCAAATCCATAGCTACCACAAAAGCTTGCACGTTAATCCGCGCTTTTAAACGAGCGGGACTTTTTCAAGTAATTAAAACAAAACATTTATTTTCGCGTTTGAATGATTTGTGTTTACGTTTATCCAAAGATTCTTAAGTGATTTAGTTTATATAAACACACTTTTCTACAGGTTAATCAATAAAACGTTTTGTTTAAGTTTCTGTAAAATCACTTCTTATGTGCTTCTTGATGCACTCTTCTTTACCTTTATCAAATAGGTTGTGTTATCCGAAAGCACTTTTACTTACACTAATCTAAAGAGTTCTGTTTATCACCAATAAAAGTCACATTTGTTTGTAATAATTAAAAACCAATAGATAAACATGTTAAATTATGTTAACTTTTCTAAGAAATTGGAAGCTATTGAATGAATTCATGCATTAAGATACTTGCCAAAAATGTATCAATGTAATTGATTTCGTCAATTGCTCGAAAAGATACATTTTGCAGGTTTTAATAACGCAAAGTTAACAAGCTTTAAAAGTAGTTTATAATTTTTTTCAGCCAATCGAAATCTATATTCTAAAGGCGGTTCTAATTTTTTGAATATTTCCCAGAGAGTTTTTGTAACCGTATAAAAAAATTAGTTTTTAATCGAACAGCCCCACAATTATTTTTTTTCCATTGAAATTTAGACCTCATGTGCCACAGCAGAGGAAATTAACCGAGAGATAATACACTTGGCTTAATAGTTTTTGTTACGAGTTTGCAAAATTAAAGACAGGCCTGTTGCTTTAAATTTTACCAATGTGATTTTCCTAAATATAAGTTAGGGGACCTGGAGCCAGTATAAAAAGTTAAATTTTGTGTTTTTTGACTCATTTTTATTTTTGCTTCTAACTTTCAATATCTTAATTCTGCATCTGATTTTGAACATTTTTGCAATTGGAAGTATACATCTAGGACTAACGGTTGCGAAAATAAAGGTCTTGCAGGTTAAAACGGAACACCCTGTATATTGTTCATGATAGTTTTTTTCCCCTTACTTTATTCTCGACTTTACTGCGTACATTTTTCAACTTGAAAAAGTGTTAACATATTTTCTGTTATTCAAAAAAGAAAAAGAAAAAAAAATAATTTTTTGAAGAAAATTATAAACTTTAGGCCTTGTGCGGGACACCTAAATATTTTTTGATTCGGATAAAAAAATTTTATGCAATATGTGGGTCGGTAGAGGCAACTTTTTATCAACTTGACTAATTGAATTTCGAAAAAAAGTTTATTTTGACACACCCTACTGCGTATGTTACTGCATAGTTAAAATATTACCAAATATTTGGCGCTAAAAACAGAAAATATTTCACCATTTCACTTTTTCAACCTATTTCACTTCACTCCACTATTTCACTTAACCAAGCTATTAAATTTTACTCCACTATTTCACTGTGCCCCACATTCCCCTCCTTGTAAGTTCTTTGAAAATATTTTGCCATATTGCCATTATTGAAAATACAACCCTAGTATATACATATAATTATTTCGAAAATAGCTTTTATAGATCTGAATTTATTTAACACGCTAATATTAGAATGTTATAAATTATGTTTCTTAAAACAACCTTTCGTTTTATTTAATCTCAAAACATTTTATTTCATGCTTATTTACTGCACTTATGCAATGGTATCAAAATGGACTTTTAATTTAAAAGAAAGAAGAAAAAAAATTTAAAATAAAGTGAATTCATGCAAACTAAATTAATTTTGACTTATTTTGGTTCACAAAATTTTTTTAAACAAAAAAATCCGTATTTTAACCTTACTTTAATTTTACACCAACATCAATAAATTTCTGTAGAAAAGATCCACAGCTACGATGATTCCAAACAAATAAATAAAATAAAGATTCTATTTTCCTCATTATTGAGCGTGATATAAGGGCATGTCGAAAGTCATTTAAGGGAGCAAATTTTCTACACAGCCATTGGTTATTTCGAATGCGATGTTTCTCATCGGAAATAAGATTCATTACCGAGTTAACGTTAACATTCCCAAGACGCTTAATCGTAAGTGGGGAAAATGTTTCCGTAATATTCTAAACTAGCCGTGGAAATGCTATGAATAAATGGACGGGTTAGAATCATTGTGGTGTAAGTCATTCATTTTACAAATTGAGTTGACCGTGGATTTCCCTTTAATTTATCTAATAAAGTTGTCCGGGATACAAATATCGTCAAAATTTGAAAAAAAAAAAAAAAACTTTATCATTTAAAAAAACTTCGCCGTTTTTTCTGCATAAAATGCCGTTTGAATCTTGCTTATATCTTAATTAGAACAAAAGATGTAATTGTTTTTGTAGCATGCATTTAATTATTTTTTTTTTTACTAACTTTAAACGCGTTTTTCTTCATAATGCAATTTTTCTCGCATTTTTGCATTTAAACTGTTATAAGTTAAGAAATGATAAAGATAAGTAAGTGAAATTTGGAGCACATCTTTTTCAAACAGTTTACTTTAATTTGTATTTGGCAAATTTGAAAAAAATAATTTTTTTTTACTTCAGCAAAATGTGAATTTTTTTTGAAAGTATCTTAGAACTTTTCGAAATTTTTCTTCAAATATTTTCTATTTTTTATTTAATTAATATTTTTTTTAATTGCACAATAAAAATTAATGCTTAGATATTTGTGCATGATGTTTTGAAAAAAAAATTGAAAACTGACCAAGAATATTTTGGGTTTTAGCGATTAAAAGCATCCCCATTTTTTTCCATAAATTTGATTTAAATTTAAAAAATAACATTTCTATTGTTAATTTGCTTATTAATTAGATGGTAGTAAATGGTGCAAATGGATCAGTGCAAAAAATTTCAAAACTCTAAACTGTTTATTTATTTATTTATTTTTTAATGTTTCCCGGACCCCCTTAAGTGTATCAGTCATCCAAATCAAAATATTAGAATATATTGCCTACTAGCAGGGCACGAACATTGCCAACCGAGCCAAACTGCTGTTCAGTGACAATGACAGCATCATTATAGTCTGACATCTGACGTAGATTGACCGAGCCTCTTTGAATTTCCTAATAAGTTTGCATAAAAATGTAGATAAAAATATTACAAAGACGATTATTTAAGGTAGTCTAAGCAAAAATGGGTAAATCATTAGGTTGTCGTGATTGAACATCTCAATGACTGATATTTTTGGAAATATTTTGCGACTATCTTCAAATTAAAAAGGAAATTTTGCAGAAATCTGCAAAATCTCTGCAGTTTTCTTGATGAATTTTGTAAAGCCATCACATGATGTTGTTTCCGTAAAAATGAGTCAAGTAAGAGTCATTTGCGGGAAAATTAGATCTACTTTTCACTTTGAAAAAATCCGCATAAAAATGTGTAGATTCCTGTAAAGTTTGAATATGGCAGCAAAACATAAACAGCAGTATAATTACTTACTTATTGAAACTTCAAACCGCGAAATCCCTATGATTGAATCTTTTTGCTGAGACAATGCAGTACCACAGTGTTTGTAATATTTTTATCTGCATTTTTTATATAAATTACAAGGAAATTCGATTAAAGTAAGTCAGCTTAAATCGCATCATTGACTGATAAATAAGTTTCCGTGTAGCTGATTGGATCATATGCGAGAGTTTTCTGCTAGAAATAGCATCGCACACGCCATATTATTTAGCTCATACTTGATTTTCAGTAACCTATTGCAAAATTTATCAACGGCGTAGTAATTATTTAAAGTTACTTTAAAACAATATAACTTTTAATAAAAGGTGATACGTAATGGACATGTCCAAAATACAAAACATTTAGTTGAAATTAAAATTCGGGCAGCTCTAATTATTTTGTAAATGTTCGTAAAAACCCTCTGATTGCTCGAAACGAAGTTAGGTTGACTCACACCACTGTCATTCCCAGCACAACAAAAGTACTCGTCCATTTCTTTTTCATTTCGTGCTCTTGAGATATTTTTTCTCCCACTTATACTAATCTGCATTGGTGAGATATTCGTATTATTAAAATGCCAAAAACGGGGAATTTTATGGCTGACTCAGTCGTAAATGTTTTCTCTTTCATGTGACATAAAGTTGCTTATGTGACCATTTTAATTTTAGACATTGAATGGGTAACATTTTTTACTGCAATGATTGAATGAGTTAAATGTTCCTCTTCATACTTTTTTTTCTTCTTCACCTACATTTAAAGTAATTTGCTCATGCACGCATCTATATACACTCAAACCTGTTTTTGTGTGGTCTTTTTTTTTTTTTTTTTTTTTGCACGATACATGAAAATTGTTCAATCAGATTTTAACTCGATTGACAAAATTATTAAAGAACGAGTGTGAGGTAGTGACTTCAAGTGATGACAGTGGCACCACGATGGGAGGTCACTATGACCTCCCAAAAATGTCCTCATTCAGAATATTCTGTTGGAAGGTTCAGTAAAATTATCATCGCTTGGTTTATTTTGGTTATGTTTAAAGAAGCAATTCCGAGTTATTTCGTAAGTTTTTGAGTTATTTTTTACGTGAGACTTTTTTTATGCGGTCCCAATGCACCGCATAAAAATTCAATATTTTTCAACTGTGTTGCAAAAACAACTTTATGTATCCACTCGTAAAGTTTTAAACGATTTTTTATACGATTTTTTATGAGGTCCCTATCTACCGCATAAAAACAGCTTTGGATGTATTTTAAATTGGCTGTATGTGTGTTTGCGTGTTTGTGTGCTCCTAGTAAAAATCCACAGTTCGTGTCGAATATGTTACAAATTTGGTGCAGAGGTACTTTGATGCTCAGGACTTCACATAGGAGGTTTTTTTGTCAGAAAATCCGTGAAATTTATTGTTTACGACTATTAATAACATTGACATTTTTTGTGGGGGGGGGGGGTTAAAAAAACCAAGTAGTTCTAAATTTAAATTCTGATTCAAAAAAATACTCTTTTCAACGCGCTGACGGGAAATTGTACGCTATTTGTTTTCTTATACTTGAGCATGTTTGTCACTACAATTTTTTTTTTCGAGTAGACCGTGCAACGCCTGGAATCGCATCAAGTTATGAATAAAATATAATAGTAGACTTTGAAAATTCGTCTGATAAATTTCTGATTAAGTTGTGAAAAACTAGTATTGTAGGAAAGCGTAACAGTTCTGATTGTCTGTGCATTGGAATAATAGTTTAAATACTTTTTTTTTTCAAGAAAATAGATATTTCTTGTTTAATGCACTTTTATATTAGGAAAATCTGTTTTAAAATTTTAAGTACATTTTGACTTTTGTGACTTTTGTGATAGTTTTGTAAAAAATGTTTTGCAAAACTATCAGGTATACAGTAGAGAGTATTTATTAGCTTTTTTCCACCGAAAAACTTATCTATAGGAATCTACTTGTAATTAATATATCAAAATCATCACTCGTTCTGAATCAATAAAGATTAACACAGAACTAATATGCACAATTTGTCTGATTTAAAACGAAATAGAAGTCATGTAATAAAAATATTTATTGAAATGAAGGATCATTTGCTTTCTTGGGAAATAATGGACCAGGTTTTTACCCACATAAAATTTCCTTGCTTTTATAAAAATGTGTAATAGATAAAGAAAAAATGTTCATTTCGTAAACAATTAAATTTGCTATGTTGTTTTACAAAATAAGTGTTAAATGCCAAAAGTGTAACTAGAGTTTGTAAGACACGCTAAAAAGAATTTGTTTATGAGTAAAATTGATCATGAGGTTTCGAAACATAAAATAAAATTTGTTCCCGCTAATACGAGAGCGGTGAGATAAGAATTGGTGGTTTCCCACTCTCAGAGGCAATAAATTAGGTAGAAAACAAAATTTATTGCCGTAAAACAGAAGTGATTTTAATTTTGTAGGAACATGCTGGCAATGCGGGAAATTCCATGTTTATCACTCTTCTTTCCACTCTGAAATTAACTTACCGGATTAGGAAAACTGGGCCGTAATATTTTGTTTCTTACAGTTTAGGTTCTCCTGATATTAATGCAAACGATAAGATAGTTCTTGGAGAAATATGTACAACGCAAAATAGATATGTGTAAGCAAAGATATTTAAACATAGAACACTTCTAATTTTTATTTGCTATGAATCCATTCTTTCCGCGTTTATCTCAGGATTACAAACACATTTCCTGAAAGTTCTAACTAGTAATAACTTAAGTATAATTTCTCAAAAGGAATGGATGGGTTATGGGTAAACTTTAACTTCCTTAATACTTCTTCAAGCTTCACAAGTGAGAAAATTTGGACTATGTTCTTTTCACTGCTATCTTAGTAAAGTAAACAAACAATATACATTTTGGCTGTTTTTTGAAAATATTATTGTGTAAATATTGTGTAGTAAAAGTAATTTCGCTTAAATCTTTTATTGTGAGTAGTTCATTTGGTTTGCATAAACCGTATACATACATAACGTTTAAACGTTTCATATTCGTTTCAAAATAGTTGTCACAGTGTTGGAAACTATTTTAATAGATTTAAGAAACGGAGTTCGCTTGCTACTTGGGTAGGTTACCAGATGAATGTCGAAAAAAGTGCCGTGATTAAGCTCATTAGTAATGAAATTAGATTTAAAAAATCTTACTATCAGTTATGTATATTTCATTATAATTACGTTGAAGAAGTATTGATAATCAGAAAAATAGGAAATAATCAGAAGAAATAATTAAAAGAGGATGAGAAAAATCAACACAAAATTAATAGAGTAAATGTAACCATTTGATCTCGTTCTCTCTGGCCACTATTACGGCTTTAATTTACCCAGATGCTATACACAGTTTTGCTTATTCTTTTATCTGGGAATTGAGACACCGCGCATTTTTGTAATAGTTTTCTTTCAAATGTCGTTTTATTGTATTTTTTTATTTGTGATGAATTTTACGCTTGGTGACTACCCGTAAATTTTTAATGGTTTGTACATCGGGAGAATTACCTGGCTAGGGCAAAGCTAGGATGTTACTACCTTCCAAGAATTTTGAAATACTCCTTCTTTTATGGTAAGAATCTTGCATAAACACATGATCTTTGCCATTAAGAAACCATACTCAATCAAATGAGTTCGCAATGATTCTCTATATTGGTTTTGCCACACGATTTTTTACACTATATGAAGGTGTCAAATTGCTTTGGAACTGTTGGAAAAAGTTGTACTTTTTTTGTACTGCACCATCGAACAAGAGTATTTTTGTTTGCCTGAAGATCAAATGGGAAAACATCTAAGAAGCACACGGGAAATTAAAGTATAATTATTAATCTTCGAAAAGTGAGTCAAAAATGGCAAACAAGCCATTAACTTTACTTTAATTCTTTTAATTCTTAAACGAAACGTGTTAATGCTATAGATCTCAGACAAAACGCTTATTTATCACTACCATAGTAAGTTTAATTTTATTTACAGAAAGATGCTCTAAAAAGATTCTTCTTCTAGCAGCCGTCTTTGGAAGTTTCTTATATATATATATATATGTATGTGTGTGTGTGTAATCAAACTGTTTGAAATAATTAGATTAAGCAGGACGTTACTTTCCTTAAGCCAGGGCTAAGGCAGGTACATGCAAAATACCGACAGTCCGGTCATGACATCCAGGGTTTGCAGTTTTGTTCAATTTGATTATTCTCGTAGTACATTTTATTCTATTTCGTAAATAACTATTTTTATCAGAACGTAGGGTTGTATGCTTTTCGAGCTACACAACATCTTTTGTAGAAATTGTCGATTTTGTGTCCAAACTAGGTTTTATCTGAAAACTCCTGAAATAGTTTAAAATCATTCTTTCAGAGTAATCTATAAGCAACAAAAGCGTTTTTATCTCATATTGTTTTCGGAAAGAAAGACCTACAGCTCAACATATAATTACAAAGTAATAAAATAAAAATATTCTGGGAAAAAGAGATCGTTTGCAAGAAAAGCCTGTTATTATTGGTTAAATACTGAAGAGGGAGCCTGTTGTTAATTAATTAATGTGGAGATTCTATGAAGTATAGCACCGAAGTTAAAGAAAAATGTGCACTTAAACTAAGTATAAGTAAATATTTACATAAAATGAAATCAATTTGCATCCTAAAACATTGCTCTGAATCATTTAAACCACCAGGAATCTCATGAAACCTGCAAAATGTGAATTAGCTGAATTTTCTGACTGTCCGGTTTCCACATTCGATTTGGAAACCCATTGATCTTAGAACTAGGTTTCGTGTTGGTATTTTTTTAATATTTCATCATTTATTAAAATAACTTTTTGCTTTAGTGTATTTTTACTTCCCTGCTGCCTAACGAAAATGACATGTTTAATGTCTCTTTAAAGAATTCCGATAACTTCTTAAAACATCATTCGCCTATTAAGCACACGTAATTTTGAACGATTATGAATGTTTAAGTTTGTCTCTCAATTAGTTCACACGTTTTGAGTCTGGTATTTCCGGAAATATGCCGTACGAAATTTCTTTCGGATCAGCCATTTCAGTAACATTTAGTCTTGTATTGGAAACAGGGAAACTTAGGAATGCTACATAATTTTGTTTTGACTGATGGATGTTGTTTAAATAGTTTCAAAAATCTAAAATCCAACTAAAGAAAATAAAATTATATCTACCTGCTTAGTTTAATGGGTACTTGTCTGAGGGATTTTGATTTATGCCCATTTCATTACCCAATCTTTCAGTAATACGTTTAAGTTGAAAAAGTACAAAAATGCTCGACATTTTTTCTTGCAGAAATACACTTCTGATCGGAAAACAAAGGGAAAAACTTGGGAACTTGGGAAAAGGTAGTTACCTTTTCCCAAGTTGAAATATTATCTGGAAAACTCAGAGTAGCATTAAGAAAATAAATTAATCAAGTACGTAACTTCCCATCCATTAATTAATTTGCTAAGCTTGTCAAAGCGCCTTGTAAAAGTGATGCATTAAACTACTTTTTCTCACATAGTTCAACTTGTTTGCCTTAGACTTAAACGGCTTTCAAAAACTAAAAGGAGGGATTTATAAATTTAGTTTAGTTTGTATTTTGAAACCGCAATTCAGTTTTTTCCCCGAAATTCTTTCTCGGTTTTAACATTGCAATATTTTTCTCGTTGAATCAGAAAATTCTTGAGAAGAAAAATTTGTGCTTACGTTTTTGGAGAATAAATCAGTTATGCTTTAACGCTGCTATGTTTTGAATGATTATAACTGCTTTATGCTTTGATGAAGAAGATATGTTACGAAACCATTCGGTAATATAATTTATAGAACGATTGGGTACATATTTCTTCTAAATCTTTAATTAAAAAGTAAATGCACATTAAAAAAAAGAGTTTTCTGTTAAAAAAAAATATATAAAATTTATGTCTAGTGAGACATAATTAAATATTTTTTTATTTGAATAAAAAAATTTGGGTTACATGTAGGCCTGTAGGGGCAACTAATAGTCAAATTGAAGTTCCAAAAAAAAAATTACCACATCCTCGTGCCCAAGAACACGGTAATTCTTTGTCAATAAATAAGCATATTTTAGTTTAAACATTTTAGAGCTTCAGCTTTTGAAAACACTCTGAATACCCTCTCCGTGTGGCAAAATACCTCTTAGCAAACTTTTATGAACATCAGACGTAAGTTGCCAATCGGATAAAGATACACACATACACTTTTTTATTTATACAGTCGAATTCGTTATAACGAGAGCAAAAGAACATCAACAATTACTCGTTATAACCGAGGGCTCGTAAAAAAAGGAGAACATGAAAAAATACCATAAAAATGTATACATACTTGTTTAATTTTTCTGCTCAGTACCAAAGTTGATTAACGTGCTTCGAACTTATTGTCTCTTTCTTGTGCAACTGTTTTCAATTAATACTCATGGCTCGGAAAACATCGTCATTTGAAATCCTGACTTCGAAAAAAGTTTAAACTTTTTCTACACCTCAAAAGTCATTGAGTGTGTTGAGGGTTGTTCACATTGAGAAGAAATATAATGGAGGGAGTGTGTACACTTTCATTCGTGATGGAAGGACCCCAAATCACGTGATATATTTTAAAGAAAACCATTGGAATAAATCAGGTTTCCTTCGCTAATTTCAAGCAAAACGTGTCCAACATTCGCCGTTGTTGAGTCACACGTGACTTGAGCTCTTTGCAAAAGCTTTTGCTTAGCTAATGATTGGACTAGCTCACTAAATTTACTTATTCCTGATCCAAAGTTGTTAAGCTTCAAGCTTTGCATATTTGTCGCTATCCTCGTAATTTTCTTTTTCTTCCCCCCTCCCCATCTACATTAGCTTGAATTTTAGCTACCATATACTCGTATGCATTAAATAAATAAATATATACTTTTTGAAAGAATCTTTAAACCATTAACTTAAAAAAAAAGAAAAAAAAAGATAATTTGAATTCAAGAAGCCAAAATTCAAATTAATTTATGTTTTTCGCAATCACGAGTGAGTGTGTGTGTGTGTGTATAGATATGTGTATGTATGCGTGTGCGTTTGTGTCTGTGTGCAGGCATGAGTGCGTGAGTAAGTGTGTGCGTAGGTGTGTATGCGTGCGTGCGTGTGTGTGTGTGTGTGTAGGATATGAACGCAACCTAGAGACTGTTTTTAGCTAGAGGAGCAGCATCGTGAGGCCGGTCGACGCTGGTGGTGCAGAGGGAGGCGGGGTAAAATAAAATCATAGGAATTCAAAACAGTCAAGTGAGAACAATAAGCAATGTGATTGCTCAAAAAACAAGCGCCGTAACTTGCTCTCAAAACTTATGACTCATCACTCGCTTTCGGTTGACTTCAGAATATTAAAGGAATTTCTCCACGAAAGAATAAGCTGAGTTGGAAGTCAATAGAAATTTTACGACTCTCAAAAATATTGCTCACTTTATGCGGGGTTTGCTCGCTAAAAGCGAGTTATGCTCTTAGAGCAGGAATTAGTAAATGAAGGGAGGAAGTCCAATCATTTTCTTAGCAAACGTTGAGGCAAAGATCCCATGTCACGTGACTCAACAACGACGAATAGTAGACACGTTTTGCGTGAAACTGGCGAAAGAAACCTGATTTATTTCGATGCTGTCCTTTAAATCTATCATGTGACTTAGGATCTTTGTTTCACGAATGAAAGTCTTCACTCCCTCCATTTTATTTCTTCTCAATGAATATGTCCCCATAGACTTCACATTGTAATCAAATGTTTCGCGATTCCTCGTTACACGGGGTTTTCGTTAAATCCGGGTTCGTTATAGGCGAATTTTACTGCAACTTGTTTTTCAAAAATTATGCAAATACAGTAATAAATGGTGTGAAAATTAATTAAATCATAAGAAATTTCATTTCTTCGCTTTAATCACACCATTATTTCAATTTACTTAAAAACTACGCACCAGAAAGCTATTTCTATTCTTTTAGGGAATTAACTCAGCCATCACAATTAACTTTCATGTTTTATTTTTCCAATATTTAGTTTTAAGAAAAAAAGTTTCTATCACAAAAATGTCCTTTCCTTTTCTTTTTTTTTTTTCGACCTGAATGAAATAAAATAAGCCTGATAAATTTTCACATGACTTCTTTTTTTCCCAAGGAAAGAAAAATTGGCTGATAAAATGAAAGAGTGTTGAGAGGAAAAAAAGTATTTTAATCCCTGCCCTAAAGTAATGCACTTTATTGATTGGCCTTTGGGAATCACGACCTACAGCAATCAAAATGTTCCTCTGTTGCCACCACCTCACAAAAGAATAAAGCAAATTCGTAATATCTAGAAATCTACGCGAAATAAAAGAAATAGATTGTAGTATGTGTATATGTATGAGCTTTATTTATTTTATAGGTTTTTTTTTTTTTTTTAATCTCTGTTGCTGTTGATAATGGACGAAATAAAACTAATTTTTAAATTTGAAGAGCCTTTTCATGACATTGATTTTACAACTATTTTTTTTCCTGTAAAGTTAAGTTTTTAAAAATATTTTATTCTTATAGGATTTTTTATTATGCTTAACTATTAGTTTCACCAGATTCGCTTCGACAAATCAGAGTGCATTTTTAATATTGTTAATGAATAATTTGCATCAATTTCTTTAACTATCTCTAAAAGTTTTTTTCTCTCTTTTTTTTCGAGGAAAAAGTAATGTTTTTAATCAACGAAACGACTTTTTAATGTGCAGTTGAAACTAGTTCAAGTCAATGTAAAAGTAAGCTTAATTATTATTTAAATATCCGGCATGATTCATGATTGTAAAATTTCGTTTTTTTCTTCTTAGAGCTAAAGTGCTTCTAACTTTTAATTTATCTACATAAGTCTTTATCGCAAACGCGTATTAAAAAAAAAAAATGTGTCTAATGATATATGTACTGTATCTCTAATGTATGACTTGGAAAGAGAAAATTCATTGAAAGAAAAAAACTAATCTAAATTTAAACATTTATAGGGGATTGTGGGGCAAAGTGAAATGGTGAAATACTTACTCTGCTTTGAGCGCCACCTACCTAGTAATATTTTGACTATGTAGTAACACAAAGAGTCTATTCCAGTCAAGAAAACAATGTCTCTAAAAGTCAAAAAATATGAAAATACAAGCAATTTTCAAAAATTGGTATTCATATCTTAATATTTTTGCATGTCAAATATCATTTTAGTAATTATTAAATGATGAAGTTTTGTAATGAACATTTTTAAACATTAATTGAGGTTTTCTAATATTCAGTGCAGTATTTATTGGTTTTATATTAAGTTCATTTGTATTTTTAATGCTTTGTAGTTAGTCAAGTGTATGCGGAACAAAGTGAAATAATTCATTTTATTTACTTATTCAATCATTTATCAAATCACTTACGTAATCATTTATTAATTATTTCATTTACATTCCCTCGTTTAATAATTCCCCAATTTATTGATTCATTCACTTATTTTTCTTATTCATTCATTATTTTATTCTGATTTATTTTTCTCATTAGTTAACCTTTGTATTAGTTTATTTATTCGTTTATTTTTTCATTTCCTGTTCATTTATTTATTTCTTCTACCTTAAAACCCTTTATTTGATCAAAACTATCTTTAATAATTGAATAAAAAATACTAGTTTGAAAAATATTTTGTATTTCACTTTGCCCCATGCAAAATTTCCACCTTTTATTTGGAGGTTCAAATTTACTGCCAAAAATAAAAATAATATTTAAATGCAAGTTTTATTACAAAATATATTGTCATTTGTTTATGAAATTATTTTTAACACAACTGAACAATTTCACTTTAACCCACATTCCCCTACATATATTTTTATTCTGACCTTTATATAAAAAGTCTTCTTGACGATGTAAATACACCTTCAAATGTGTGTACTTCTCAGAAGATTTTGATTTACAACTTTCTTCCATCATGCATTAGAACAGCCAGAATTGTGCCTGCTGCCGTGGGGGGGGGGGGGGGACTGGTAACAATCCTTACTGTATATCCTCAACAGTTCCTTTTATGGATATAAACTTATTCCTTTGGATTGAAAAAGTGTTAAAAAAAGACTTCTGAAGGGTTGATCCTCAAAACCCTTTTCGTCGAGCCTTTCGTGCCATTTGTCAGCTAACATATGTGTTGCAATCTTTACTAATAATAAAGTTGAATGTATGGATCTCTGCCCGGATATATGTCTGGATGTCTGTGACGCGCATAGCGCTTAGGTTGTTCGGCCGATTTTAATGACATTTGGCACATAAAAAGTTTGTAACATGGGGGTGTGCATCTCGAAGCGATTTTTCGAAAATTAGATTTTGTTCTCTTTCTATTCCACTTTTAAGAACAGTTTACCGAGAAAATTATCATAACGTGGACGATAAAATTATCATAACGTGGGCAAGCAAATGAACATAGCAAATTGGCGAGAAATTCATCATCCATTATTTGTAAATGTACAGGCGAACCAAGTGACTTTTTAATTTTTCTACTACGGGCAAAGCCATGCGGGTATCGCTAGTCAATAATATCTGTAACCTAACTTCTTCATGATGCAATGTATGCAGGTAGTAACAATGCATGGTTAAAAATGCATTTTTTAAGGGAAAAGCAAAAGATTTTAACACCCGTATTAACTCGAATAATGATACATTGATCATAATTATCCAAATACTGATAAGGAGTAATGATTTTCGGTACATTAAAAACTTTAAGATTCATTTTCTGACTTTGAATGAGTTTTTGAAATTACAAAAAAAAAAAAAAAAAAAACAGTCGCAGAAGAGATACTGAAACTCATTTACGGAATTATGCTCTTTATTTGTAACTATTAACGCATGATTCAATCGAAAACTTATATTTTCAGATTCGCCGAAAGTAATTTCAAATAAATATTTCAGCGTTACCAAGTTCGTGTGAAAAAACAATCCGTGGCAGGAAATAAAAATCCCTAGAAAAATTTTTAAAAATCAGTCGAAGCGGAGATATTTAAACGCATTTACGCAATTATGCTCTTTATTTGTAACTTTTAACGCATAATTCAATTAATATTCTCGAAAACCTATATTTTTCCAGAATAGCCGAAAGTAATTTCAAATAAACATTTCAGCCTTTTCATATAAGTGGGAAAAAATCAGAAACATGAAAAAAAATCCCTTGAAAAATATAAAAAAAGATTCCTGCGAAAATGGCTACAATTTAAATTTAGAATTTTATTTCTAAATCTTATTTTTATTCCAAAGTTCGATTTTTTAAATGCTTTTTTAAGGTATATATATATATATATATATATATATATATATATATATATATATATATATATACCTTTTTCTCACGCATTTTACATAATAAAACAGTGTCAACGAAGATTTTTAAAAGGTCAAGTAGCTTCCTATAAAACTTTTTTTCGTGGAAATTTTGGTTTTATTTTGCGGAGTTGAGTCGATTACGCTAAACCGAAAATCTCTGACACAAATTTAAATCCCGTTGTTTTTCTCGTTTATGTTATCAACTATCAGCGGGATTTTCTTCGCAAAACAGCACTTTCTCTGCTGATCCATAGTCGAAGAAAACTGTAATTGGCTTACCTGTTGCGAAATTCGTTCAAGGAAAGAAAAAGAGTATTTTTGTTCTACTACGTTACATAATTCAATTTATAAAATTTAATCAGTTTCGCATGATTTTGGGCTTCAGGGTAATTTAATGTTTCCGGATTGTCAAGACGGAAAAGGCGTTTATATTGTATTTTGAGTAACATTTTAACCAATATATATAAGCTTCAAAAGTAATAACAATTCTTCGACGGCGAAAATTTACGTAAGAAGTAATTTCCTTTACTAGAGCAAGGAGAACGTTTCTGATTTCATTTCCAATTGTCATTTGTGTTTTATTCTATATCAGGTTTCTTCAAAATTGATTTTAATCATATATTTTTTTAAAGAAAATAGTTTGTTTTTAATAAATAAATAATCCTTTTGTGATTGAATTTTAAATATTTTAATTTAACTCTCAAAGGACCATTTTCTTATGTAACAGTATACAGTTTCTATGGTAAAAGTAGGGCCATGAATTAGCATATTTTAATGACCATGAAAAATTATCATGAATAAATTTAAAGAAAATCAATACATTATTTACCGCTATATTTTAAACATAGAGATTAAGTTTGGACAAAGGTACTGGTTAGTAAATTTTAGAGAAGCAATTACGGAATCGATAGTCAAAGGAATGCGGGAAAACAGTCTTGTGGATTCAGAAGTACCACTGTACGGGCCCAGCTGGCTTTGTAACAATATCACCGAATGACTGATGTAATGGAATAGCGGCATCACAAGTTGACCTAACCAGATTCTTTCTACTACTTATATTCCACTTCATTTTATGTTTTTAGTAATTGCTTTTTGATTGTTTAACTTAAGCATAGTATTATTACCATTCTGGAGTTACACATATTAGGAGAGTTTGATTCTTTAGTGATGCATTTTTATAGTTATACAACATCGAATAATTCAAACAATTTTCCAAGAACCTTTGAGTTTGAATTCACAAGTGTGCCCTGTATCTAACGTTACATAAAAATCTAATAAGGATATTATAGCAGCCAATGAAATCGCTGAAAATGATGACGTAGAAAAATTGGGCTCAATTTCATAATCAACGTTTGGCAACAGCTCAAAATTTTTTATAGTATACAAGCCGAATAGTTAAATTTGATCTTAATAAAATATTCGTTTTTTTTCTCTTTTATGTTGCCTTCGATAAGCGATCTCTAGTATTTTTTGCAAATTCTGTTTTTATAAATGCATATTTTAATTTGGTAATAAATTCCTAATTACTGTTTAACTTTGATTAAATTTTGTGACATTCGGCAGTGATTGGAAACAAAGCATCTGTGCAAAGTTCATCAGTCCTTTCTAATCAGAAGAAGAAGAAACCCTCTTCACTTAACATTTCGAAGAGGCTGACGAGAATTGTGAAAGAAAAACGAACCTCTACTATGTAATATTTATCCATCTACCAGTTATCATATTATATAAAATTAAGTTGTTGCACCGTTTATTTCTTATCTAACTGATAATGTCCGTGAGAGGTTAACATACTTCATTAATGCAAGAATTTCAAGTTAAAATTTGTATCAATATTGCTATTTCCAATATACGCTATACTTGGTAAAAGCCCAGTTTAAAATACAGCATATTTTATGCAAAAAACACTCAAAAGCAAACGAGCACTGAAAAATTTCATCGCTCCGTGAGGGAAAATTGCTAGTCGTAAAAGCTTCTTAGCTCCATTTCCAATGCTGAAGGTACCCATATTGTCGGTAGAAATGGATATCTACAAGCACCATATACTACTTTAAAAAGGGTTTTTTTTTTTCCCATAAAGCGCAGCGCTCCACGGTCACTCGTTTGTTCACGATAAAAGCCAGAAAATAGCTGATAGCAGAGAGAAACGTCGGCGACTATTTCGGCCCCAAACGTTTCTTTAATTGGTAGTTATATGCATCTGAAGTTTGCTTCCATGGTGATATAAACAGAAATTTCGATTATTTTAGAGAAGGTTGGTATTTGCATGTTATTTGAAGTAGCTGTTTGAAAAAATAATCCGAGAAAATAATACTTTGGTCCGGAAAAATGTACTGAAATAAAATGAATATTTTTGTCTGCACTTATTGACCTTTTACCACAAGGACATTACAATCACTAAATAAGTTGATCGTACTTCCTGAAATTCGTAGCAGCCCCAAACTTTCAGTCCCTATTCCAATTTTTTACAACTTTTTTTTTCCTAAATTGTTATTTACAAGTACTAATGCTTCATCCATTATAGTTCGCTAATTACTTGAAGACAGAGAGTCATGAAAGGAGCAAACGGTCTGATCTTGTGCAAATGAAGGCTTCTTCCTTTACTGTATGCTTTTTATTTTACATAGCCTGAATCGCGTAAAATAAACAAAATATGTGCGGTCTCGGTTGGTGTTGAAGAAAAAAAATATAATCGACGGCTGCGTATAATCCGCATCTCCTTTATTTTACTCTTTTTCAACAAATAATCCGTGGATTATGCTCAGGAAAATACGGTATATATATTTTTTTTTTTAATTTCAAGTACATACGCATAAAAAAAAATGAAAATAAATAAAAGCTATAAATTATTGTCTGAAAAAGGTGAAGGGGCCCGGGCCCCCTCTCGCCCCTCCACAAGCCGCTAACGTTCTACAAGACACCAGCAAAATGTCTTCAGAAATACGAGTAGAATACTAGTTAGTAAAAATCAAATAAAAATATTAAAGAAAAAATATTGTATTTTAACTAACGTACTTAATATTAGGTCAATTTCACAGCTCTTCTAAATCATCCTTCCAAAAATACTTCAGTGAAAATCATACTTTGCCTGTAATTGTTTTAATAAATGTATCAATTTATCTTGCTTTATAGCTAATATGATAGATTAATGAACAAATGCAGATTATTTATGACTAGATCAATTTCCTATCCTTCAAACCTAGCTGATGATCCCTCATCTTAAGGATCATTTTATCTTCATAAATAAAGCTATAAATTCAAAACATTGGAAAAACGTAAAATATTTGAGATACATAAACAGAGCTACTGCAGAGACCTTAGTACACGTGCATAAGTGAATTGCGGAATGGGATTTGGGTCAGAGGAAGTACGCTGAGATAGACGACTACCAAACGGATATCCGCTTCTTCTCGCTCTCCTATAAACCAGCTGATTTAATCTTAAATCTTGTTTCTCACATACACTAGCTGGTCATAGTGCGTGTTAGTATTAAATGTTCGGCAGTCTTATCTGGAGTTTATAATTTGTCGTAATTTTAGCAATCATTTTAAATCTTGAATTTAATAAGAATATTTAAGCGCTTAAATATGAAATAATCATCAAATAAGGAACTGCATCTGCGTTGGAGTAAACATTACTCATTGTATGTTTACACAGAACGTTAAATGTGTGATAAATGATTTGTGGGTGAGTGAATTTTTGCTAAAGGGGAAACATTTATCATCACGCTCTGTATTTTTAAAAACGATAAAATCGGTATCGTATTGTGGAACCGAAAAAAAATAATAAACAAATATCAATTACTTTGTCTTTTTTTTTTTTTTTTTTTTGGATGCTTATGATTTTTCTAAATATAAATGGGAGAACATAGAGGTCATATAAAAAAGCTAGATAAAGCTTTTTTTTCCGCTTCAAAATTTTTAATACTTAAACTCTGCATCTTATTTTGAACATTTTTGCAATTGATAGGAATATGTGTCTAAGACTAACGGTTGCAAAAATAGAGGTCTATAGTGTACACACACATGCACTTGTCTATCTTTCTATTTATTTATTTATTTATATTTATTTATTTATACTTATTTATTTATATTTATTTTTTTAAACATTTTTAACAACAAAACAAGTGTCCTTTCTCCACCATCATTGTGCTAACGCAACTCATTTTTCTCAAAATACACATTTTTTTAAAACTTTTACAGTTACTGTTGTACGAAAAAGCTTATTATTTCATTTTTTTGCAACAATTAATGATTAAAATGATGTTATTCCTATTCTTGAATATTTCCTTTTTTTTTCTAAAATCTTTAGTTTCACTTAACATGTTCTAAACATATATACCAGCTGACGAAATTGATCATACTGGAAGTTCACACACGCAATTTAACTTTAAATTTTTCATTTTATTCTTTCTCTCTCCCATGTCAATATCTGCTTTTTGCAAACATAAAAAATATTGACTTTAGAAAATAGTTTTTAAAAGAATTTTTTCCTCTTGAAAATCCTTGCATGTTTTCCGTGAATACGCTCACTTTTAAAATATTGGTTCAGTATAAAGTTTTTAAAAAGAGGATGATGGATAGCATAAAGCCAACTTAGTGGCATGTGCAACATTTATTACGCGTGTATGGAGTAAAAACACGTAAAAAAAAAAATGTTCTTTGAGATAGCTTTAGAGGAAAAATGTTAAGTATCGCTTTGCCACTGAATAATAATGTTATAAAATTCTTAATGTAATGTAATTATTTACATAATTCTATCGAATACTTCTACTATCAAAAAATGCCAGGCGTTTTCTTAGTCGGTAAAAATTGAGAGAAACGATAGTTATTCAAGTAAAGAAAGAAAAAACAACGCCAAAAAACACAAATTGCAGATTAAGTTCATTTCTTTTGCATTGAAAAAGGCGTTCCTTATAATGCCGAAACACGAGTCTGCAGTAATCTGCATTTTTTTTTTCTTTACTTTTCAGCACGAAAGTATTTATTTATCTTCACAGCTATTCACTTTCTCGGTAGACAGAACTCTAAATTCAGCGTGTTATTTTGCGTTTGCAAATCAATCTCAATCCTAGCACATAAGACTAAAGCAGTAATTAGGACAGAGAAAAAAAATTAAACTAACGTTGTAATAATTGTTTAGAAATGAAAACAATATTAAAGCATATAAAAAATTAAAAAAAAATTAAAATACGAAATTGAAGTTTTTAGAACATATCATTTTCATTGGACTGTGAGGCCATAAATTTATTTTGAAGGGCTTTAATTTTCAGCGAAAATCGAACAAATATGACATTCCTTCGATGAAATACTTTCATATTTATGTTTAAAATTGGAATTGAGTTGATTTTTTTCGAGGGAATAGGGGTGTAAAAGGTACTCTACCTCCTTTTCTGTACATCTGGCACGTGCATAGAAAATTCCATGATGATCCGTAGAGTAGTTAAGGCATAAAAGAATAGAAACTCAATTTTGCTTTTATATCAATAGTTGGGATACAGTGGCAGCATGCCCTCCCGCCCCCCCCCCCCCTTCTTACTTTATGTATATACAACATACAGCATGTCCCAATCATAAAAGGACCTTCATTTTCACAACCGTTAGTCCGGCAACCTCAACCGTTAGTATATACTTCCAATCGCAAAAATGGTCAAAATATTATGCAGAGGTAAAATGTAAAAAAGTCAGAGCCAAAAAAATAGTTTAACTCTCTGATGGTTTTGAACGTCTTATCACGCCCTAGGGAGCATGCTTCAAAAGCATTTCACACTTATTTTTCTATTTTTCTGATACTAAATGTTCGTTGTCAAACGGTCAGAGGTGCACGGTGGTAGCTAGGCATTGATAGAAGGTAGGGCACTTGATTTACGTGGAAATTTACTCCAAAAAAATATGCGGAAGAATTTCACACATCTAACTCACGACCCAGGAACGTCAAAGGGAAAAAAAACGAAATCTAACTTTTTGTACGGTCCCCAAATCCCTACATTGCTTTTAGAGAAATAATTTGCATTAAAAAATGAATAAATGAAAATAAAAAGGTATAAAGTAATTGTAATTTTGACACCTTGAATTCAAACTATGTTTCTTGCAATCACGAGTTGCGATAGAAACCTACTCGTTGAGTTTCTTATTTCTACAAATGACTTCTGTCCCACATAGATATACAATGTGCATAGATTAATATTTATGCTCTGATTACACAAGAAAGTATATCAATACTAACTGCCTCACATGGTGTTGAACCTGCTATCGTTTTAAATAGCTGATCACAGAAGACATACCACTTAGATCCACCTTGTAGCTAATCAGAGCGTCGATTCCACTTAACAACGAACACAGAAGAGACATCAAACCAGCAGGCAGCCAATTAGAATCGACTATTGAACGAACAGGGATACATATATATATACTTACATTACTGTCAGACTTAAGTAAAATGACTTAATTTTCCTATAATTTGAGAACATTTTGTGACTTACTCTAATCTTACTTATCTACTTCTTAATTACACTAATCTTACAATTATACTAATAATATGTTTTCAAATTATTATAAAATTATAATGATACAATCTGAAAAAGACTACAAAACAAAGAACGCAATTTTATCACTTTGTAACTTTTTAAGTTCTACCTAATCCCTTTCATTAAAGCAAAACTCTTCAAGAGTACACAGAGAAAAAAATCGGATTTCTTGAAATTAAAGCGGATGCTAACACAGGTAGACTTCTTCGTAATACTTGCTAGCTGGAGTTGAAAGACTTTAACTAAGATCAAAGAGAATTCTTCTGTTTCCTACTTTAAATGGAAAGTCTTCTTCAAAAAGAACCGTTACCGATATTTATTTTTGCGCGGAACTTAGTTTTCTAACAGTTTCGTTTCCAAAAGTTAATTACTAGTAACATCGAAATCGAAATTTTTCAGGAAATAAGGAAACTGGTAATTGAGAATATTAATTGACTATGTTCCCGTCCTTTAAAGTTAAAGTAATTATTTCGCTAAATTAGAAGGAAATATGCACAAAAGATATTTTAAATAATGTCTCAATTCCTTTACTTCGCTGTCAATTGTTTTTTTTTTTTTTAATAAAATTAAATGCATTTTTTATAAGTCCGCCAGTTTTTGTTTTAAGATATATTTGGAAACTTTTAGAGGATAAATATTCTTATGCATTAAAAATGAAACAATTTTCTCTCTTTCTCTCTTTATCCCTTTTTAGAAATTTTTAACATTAGAGAATACTACAAGTTTACGACTAATATTTTTATAGGATGCATTAAATGGTTTTTATGCTATTAGATGGGTCAATAAATGCGTTATTTTGAAACAAAATAGCAAAGTTTGTAATGTGTTTTAACTTTTGAACATTGAAATTAATATCTTCAATAGGGAAATTCAGGTTTACACGCCCCCCGGGTTAAACGCCCAATTATTTATTTTTCTCCATTACACAAACACAATGCGCATGTGAGCATTTGTACTGATGCATTAGGGTACAAAAAAACTGGACTGGAATAGCGTACAGTATTTTTCTCTACAATGATCTATTTATAATTACTATTTTAAAGGAAAACTAAAGAAAAGTGGTACGCCATCCTCATATATCTAATATCCAAGTCACCGATCGAGTAACGCTCTGTGACGTCACCAACAATGAAACTCGCGTCTTAGCATGGTAATTTGATAATATTTTTTCGTAATGTTTGACATGCAGGGAAATGCTTTATTTAAGCTAGGCTGAACTGGATCTAGTAACTAATTTGTTTCACTGGTAAGAATGTCATTTTAGGAGAATGAAGAAACAAAAAAGTGGTCAACAATGAGCACTGGAGTTTAGAGTTAATCCACTGGAGCATGGGTTAAAATTTCAACTATCAAACGATCACCAAACAGGCAATTGCTTCGTTCAAATACAGGAGCAATTTTCACCCGTCATACATTGACTGGCGATTTTCTAGTTTCTAATAGTTTTCTATCTGAGAACAAATTAAAATATAAGCTCCCAATGAGTCTTTCGGAGTTGATAATTTCTCAAAAGTCATACCGTGTAAGTTCTAGAGATGTGAGCTGTAAGTGCAGAGTTTCGCAGTCTGGAGTTTTTGAACAAGATACCATACTGTACAATACTGTGCGAACCAGTGCGCGAAACGCTAACAAGAAAAATATTGCAGCAAAAGTATGTTTTATGTGCTTCTAGTCATTGCATTTTTTTCTCTCGAGTGTTATCCATTTAACAAAAGGACAGCAAGAAACGTTTGGACACAAAGAATTGTTTTTTTATTCATCTCATAAAAACTTCAATCCCGTTAACACTAAATCCAAGTACATACTGAGGAAAATCTAAGGATTTTATCACAAAATGGGCCAAGAAGATCGCAAGAGAAAAATATCCTCAAAACGCGTCTAAAATGTAGAGACGAACTCACAACACTTTACATACTTTACAGATCCCTGGCATGACGAAGAACAAAGAGAATTCCCTCAAACCAGAAAAAATATTCATGATAGTCATCCAAAAAGTTTGAACCATAGCTGCAACGAAAACGCTCTCCGGAGGTACTTTACAAAATATGAAAGAATATGGAACTCAACCTACCTGTTGAGCCTCTTATATTGCTTATTATATAGAAACGTATTGCAATGTGGTCCATTTGAATTTTCTGAATATGTTAGCATCAAATTTTATTCATGTCTTCATTAATTTCCGGAATGAAATTTTGGAATATTTTTCAAAGACCCATTCTTTAGTGCGATTTTTTTTAAAGAGAGAGGGGGACTTCTGAATTAGATACTATTATTTTAGGTAATTACTACATAATTTTTAATTAAACTGTTTTCAATTAAACTTATTACATATCAACTGTTGTTTTAAATTTACTTTTATTTTCCGATGAGACAGTACCAGAATCAATGTAAGATAAATAAATACCTTTGTCCTAAAATGTAAAATTAGAATTAACAACGTTAGAATTAACAGATTACTGCAGTCACATGTTTTGGCGTTACAAGGAACGCCGTTTTCAGTGCAAAAGAAATGAGTTTATGGATGGAAATACATCCGACAAAAACAATCTTTTGTCGGATGTTTTTGACCATTACTGATCATCGCTTCACTGAACCAATCAGTGACCCAAACTTATTCCATGCTTGTGATAATATGAATCATAATAATTGGACATGTTTAAGAAAAGAGCTGATGTGTGCATCACATGACTTCCTTTTACTCCAATTTATTGTCATTTTCTCATTATTGGCAGTTCTAATGATTCAATAGTTTACTCTCTAAATATCACCAACAGTGGCCAGATTGTAACTAGATTTTTTTTTAAAAAAATCGCCGAATTCGTCGCCAAGTTGGCGACAGACCTTGTTCACCAAAAGACTGGCGATATATCGCCAAGTGTCCGCCAAATTATAACACCACTTGAGTTTGCTTTGAAATTAACAATGATTTCCCCCCAAAAGGGGCAAAAGACACTTTTTGGAGCTTCCGGATATGCAACCAAAAAGGAAGGTGCACAACTAGACTCCACTAGGAGTCTACGTACCAAATTTCAACTTTGTAGGACATTCCGTTCTTGAGTTATGTGACATACATACGCACGTACATACAGACGTCACGAGAAAACTCGTTGTTATTAACCCGGGGATCGTCAAAATATATATTTCGGGTGTCTGTACGTTTTTAGGCGCATGTCTACGTGTGGTCGGGTTGAAAAAAAAACTCAACACTCATTTGGGGGTGAGCAAAATGGAAATTAAGGCCGATTTTAGGGGGGGGGATTTTTCGCGAATACAGTACTTCCTTTTTTTGTAAAAGGAAGTAAAAAAGTCAAAGAACTTTTACTTTAAAGTTTACATTCTAAAACACAAATTAAGATTAAAAATTTCATGCATGTATTTCTCAAAAACACTTCATCAATGAGCTTTCCTGGTAATTAATCTTTATAACTAGAAAGAAAAATAGCACGACGCTTTCAAAATCTCTCCTATTTCATCAAAGCCGACAGGATCTCTTATTCCCTCGCATTTAACTTTCAATTTTCCCTTAGCAGTGTTTTTAAATATTTTAGATGAGCGTTGGATAGCAAAGTATTCGCTTCTAAAGTTTAGCATCATCGCATTTTTATGCAGTTATCCAGCGTCTCTCTAAGCGATAAAATATGTAAACACGTTTCTTCATACCATTTTTATATTCGCTTTATGCCTCAAAAAAGCTCAGTGAGGCGAAGTAGATTCAGTTAGCGAGCTGAGTTTGAAGAGATTTTTTTTAGCGTACCTGTCTTGCTTTTTGTTTGAAGAATGATGTATTGCGTTGTGATCTCTGTTGACAATCTTAATGCTACGTATACAACTGGGATGGATGTTGAAGAACTTATATTGGGTTGCTTTCATAACCGATAAAGATATGAAGCAAATGTTGAGTTTTCAGCACATTTTACACGCATAGACCAGAAATTTTTCCTTACACAACGGAGTTGTTTCCATCAGTCATAACTACTACTTTTAGTCACTGAAATTGATAGAATAAGCAAAAAAAGTAACATGGAGCCAGAAAAAACTTTTCCTTCCCAACAGTTATTAATTTTGCAATAAGTTACAGCTCTAGCCAGGGCTAAGGCAGAAATACATAAAATACACTTCCAGCTCAGTCATTCCATCCGAAGATTACAGTTTCCTGTTTTTTAGCACTCATCAGCCCGGAATAGGGAGTAACTGAGCTGGAGGCGGAAAACCTCTTAACGGAGCCAAGAGAGCTAAACAAACTGGTAGCTAATGTAGATTTTTTTGCCTTCAATCATTGAGTTGAACCGCAACATTGCTGCGGTAACTCGTCTGGTGAGCTAATTCTACATTAGCTACCAGTTTATTTGGCTCTCTTGGCTCCTTTAAAAGGTTTTTCGCCTCCAGTTCAGTTACTTCCAATTCCTAGCTGATGAGTGCTAAAAAGCACGAAACTGCAAATCGTCGGATGCAATGACTGAGCTGGCGGTTATTTTATGTACAATCGACTCCATCCGACTTACGCGAAATGGCTATAACGCGATTTTTTCGCCAGTAAAAATTTTTAGACCTAACGCGAATTCCTCGCCCGCAACACGAAACTTTTCGGAAGGGAATCGTGATGCATAAGTATCGGCTTTGTTATTGGTTACTAAACAATTTTTTTTCGTGAATAGACCTTTATCCCTTTAGCATCACTGAGAGTGGAAGCTCTCACACCGTACTAGTCTTAACATCGCTTATACAAATAACTACTCCACATTTTCTTTTTCTTTTTTTTTCATTCTAAATGCGAAAGTTGATGACATATAATGACATCTAAAGCGCTGTTTCATCTAAAGTTCGAACATAGAAAGAAAAAGAGAAAGTTTCTGACAATTAAAGAAAAGCTAAAGCTTCTCGATGCTAAAGCATCTCGAAAATCTTAAACTCAACTAAAAAGAGCGTCAAAGGTAACACGACTACTAGGTATGAGTGAATCTTCCATACATAGAATTAAAAGTCAAGAAAAGGAAATCCGTAAAAGTTCACCAAGTAATTAATATCTTAGTAAAATGCAAAAATTTATGAAAATGAAAGTTGCTCTTATATTGTGAATGAAAGAAACCAAGAAGTATTTAAAAATATATTAGAATAATGGTTTGATCACGCAGCATAAAAAGTCTTTCATTCCCATTGATCATTGATTTTGTGCATCGTAGCTGTATTTTCCGTTGAATAAAACTTTTTTTTTTAATACAAATAAAAATTCAGTTCTTTATGTAAGAAACAGTAACGTGTGGTTAAGAAATGTTCTTTAGCAGTTTGAGGCGGTGTTTAGAAGTGTCTAAAATAATTGGATATGTTTATAAAAGTTTTTATACATACCCTTTTCCACAACGCGAAATTTCGACTTACGCGAGGGTTCTTGGAACGCATCCCTCGCGTAAGTCGGGACTCGACTGTACTTGTTAATTTATTATTTTTAAATGTCCAATTTTGGAAATAAGGCGTGGTCTTTATGACGCCATAAGTGATGTACTTTGGCGCGCTACTCCACTGCCGCGCTAAAAGTTTACATTTTGCTGTCAACATCGTTGCTAGGTTATGATTATTTGCGCTGTGCGCTAATGGCATCAGTGAGAGGCATTTCATCACTTGTGATGTCACGTGCAGAAGCGTAAAAAAATTAATTTCAATCTGCGCACCCTTTAAAATAATTGTTAAAAAAATATTAAACTTTGTCAGATTGTTTTAAAAATGGTTAAATCCTATGTTTTTGGACATGCTCTTTCAGAAAAAAAGTATTTTTAAAATTTCGGAAACAACCTCATTGCGTCAAAATGAATATCGGTCTCTTGCATAAAATTTCATTAACTAGAATCTGGGTTTCTTTTATAGATCACATACACTTCCAGCGGTGACAATGGTGCAAATATCTCCAAAAAGAAACAGTTCACACCAGAAAGTTTTAAGGTTTTATCACCGTACTAAATGTTTTTTTTTTTTTTTTTCCATGAGCTCATGAGCAAGAACTGCAGCATCGCAGTTCAACAACACAATCCAAATTTTAAAAACACCCTTAACCACACCCGTAACTAGATTACACTACTATACTTTTAACTGATTAATTTTTCAATACGCCAATATGGGCAAAACATCGTATGATGAAATACACCGCCAGTTCAGTTATTCCATCCGACGACTGCAGTTTCGTGCTTATTAGCACTCATCAGAGGAAGTGATTGAGCTGGAGGTGGGAAACCTTTTAAGAAGACAAAAGTGCTAAACAAACAGAAATAGTAACTAATATAGAATAGTAGCTAATATAGAATTAGCACTGACCAGACGAGTGACCGAAGCAAAAGTTCGGTTCAACTCGGAGATTGAAGGTATTTTTTCCGTGTATTTTATGTATTTCTGCCTTAGCCCTGACTATAGGACGGAAACTTACTAAAAACATCTTATGATGTTATTTTTTGAACTTGTTACGTTTAATGTGTTTTCTCAAAGATTTTTCTAACCAAAAAAAAGTGGTCAATTTTTTGAGATTAAAACAAAAACCTATATGTTGATCTTTCAATCGGTTACTGGTAACTTATATCACTTGTCTCGTCGCTTTTTTAATATTTGTGATTACTTTTAAAACTCCTACAACATTGTTAATCAATTATCTTGCTTTATTTTTGCATGGGATTTTTCGATTGAATTAAGAAGATATTTTGATTTGGTAACATTTTACCAAAAAAATGCAAGACAAAATTAAAGAAAGTCGGTACTTAATTTTATGTTTCTGGTAATTTACTCCGAAATATTGTCCCATAAACAAACACAACGTTGTACAAATGAAATGGAAACACTTTATTAGAACAAAGCATGAAGTCTCTTCATGGATAAGAGACAAGGACCACTAGCTTTGTAGCAAACAGAATAAAAACATAATAAACAGTTACAAGACACCGGTACCTACAAAACTTATGTTACACTAGTGGTACCCGCACGGCTTTGCCCGTAGTAGAAAATTAAAAGGTCTTTTGGTTCGCCTGTATATTTACAAATAATGTATGGTGAATTTCTCGCCAATTGGCTTTCCCATGCTACGGTTACACATTATGATAATTTGGTAATTTACTCGTCCATCTTACGATATTTTTGCTCGGAAAAATTTTTTTAAAATTGGAACAGAAAAACAACAAAATCGAATTTTTGAAAAATCGCTTCGAAGTGCACGCCCCTATGCTACAAACTAATTTTGTGCCAAATTTCATGAAAATCGGCCGAACGGTCTAGGCGCTATGCGCATCACAGAGATCCTGACAGAAATCCAGACAGACTTTCAGCTTTATTATTAGTAAAGAAAAGATAAACGTTCAGTATCAGGCTAATAAATATTATTGGTGTTTACCTAAAAATTTGTTTTCGAATTATTCTACCTACACGGTTGCTAGACTATGTACTTTTCAACGGTTAATCGTAAAAAGAAAAAATATTAGCAAACTTAATTTATTCAAAAAGTATTCGCGCAGTACATTTGATACGACAGCTGTCTCTGAAAATGTATCCTCTCGAAACTAAACCACCGGAAAAGAAGTCGATGTCAGCGGGAACGCAGCTACAAGCCCCGAAAATATGAAGATAAATCAACATCAGTCTGATTTTTCTAATGCAACCAGCTGTGGTCTAGCTAATCCTATTTTTCCTGCTGTCATAAACTACGAAGATCCAATAAGATCAATAAAATGGCATGAAAACTGTTGGAAAAAGAGCAATGTTGAAAGAGAAACAGAAATCGAATTGACAAGCAACAGGAAATGACTGAAAGAAAAATGGCGTCATACAAGTTCATTTTTCTGACAGAGAAGGAAAAATTCGAAATTGATAAATGTTCCTGAAGTTTTTGTACCATATCATAAATTAAGCTTTTTTTTTCTTTTTTTGGAAAAAAACAAAATATTTTAAGGGAAATATAATTAAGAAAATTGTTTCTGATATTTGTATGTTGCATCGTAATTAGAATTTGTAGCCAAATCAATTTAGCTATAATTAAACCGTTAGTTATGAAACTGAAATTTACTTTACTGTTTCAAAGTATTTCTGACATTAGAAGACTAATTATTAATAAATTCATCCCACCATACTTTTCAAAGTCATTTATCCTTTTTTGAACGAAAAGTGATTTATGTTTATTTCTATTTTTCTTTATTCATTTTTATGACCACTTTAAGGAAAAAAAGAAAAAGAAACTTAAATTTAAAACCATTATACAAAAACAACACGCAACATAGTTTTATACATCGATATTATTCTACTTATATCTAAGTAATGACAAAGTAATGACTGGAGCCAAATGACTTTTGGCTCCAGTTCGGTTAAGGCTTGCCAGACGTCCCGTGTTAACCGGGACAGTGTCGGGTTTCAGACAAAACTCCGGTGTCCCGGCCGGTTTACTTCACGTCCCAGAAAATGATAAATTTGACTTTAGATGACCAAAGAAGTCGAAAAATAATTAACTGTGAAGAATTATTTAGGATAATTACTTTGTCATGTGTAACATTAATATGTAAAATTAACGTTGAAATAGCTTGTGAAGGTATTTAAAAAAATATTGAAACCAGAAGACTTCTAGTTAATGAAAAGTACATGCAAATATCGTCCATTCTTTTCCTTATTCAAAGTGTTTCTCCTTTCTTAAGTAACTTGAAAATATTAACATGTAGGAAATAAAATGTTTAAATTTATCTGTTTATGTCATTTATTATTACTCCTGGTTTTGGTTTATAATCTACTAATCATTTATTCATAGCATTGAGAGTGAACTACCGTCTAAAATACTCTAAAAACCAGCAAGTATGTGAACCTTTTTGAATACCCGGAACACTGGGGGGGGGGGGTACACTTCTGGTGTCCCGGTTGAACGTTTCAGAAATCTGGCCAGCCTATTTAAGTACAAAACTGCAGTCTCTGGGTGGGATAACCGGGGTGTCGGGGTATTGCATCAGCAGCGTATTGCAGTGAAGCGTAATGTAGTGAAATTTTAGGATTTTTATTGAAAAAAGCATAGCGCTGAGGTGGGGGAGTGTAAACTTAATATAAAGTGTGTCCCGCGAACCTCTGATAATGGTTTTGTGAACCTCCAAGAGCCACGGACCACAGTTTAAGACAGAGGAATAACATTATTTGTAGGAATCTCCTCCAGTACGAAAGTTTCCCTTAAACGTTTTTTATTGATGGTATGAAGATTATAGTAAACATTTTATTTAAATACCTTACCGCTCAAAATAAGTAAAGTATTTATGATGTACATGTTCGTAAAAATTTTAAACGAATAAGTAAAGTACAATTAAGCATGAAATTATGCGCTCTGTCTTAGAAAATATTAATCTAAAATGACGATAAATTTCTTCGACATTTCTGAACGCAAAAAAAGAGAATCATGGAAAGTTATAATTTATAAACGTCACATGCAGAAAACTCTCTTTTTATAATAAATTACTTTTCGTGAAATAATTTCTTCCTTTGAAAGCTCATCTGAATTCTAAGATTCTTTTAAGTAATTCTTTACGTTATTTATGATTGTGAATTTATCATGCTTTCCAATGCACTTTAAGCTTCCCATATTTCACTAACACAAATTAAAATGTTATGTTCCACGAAAAAAAACACCGTAACTTACATTCTTTATTACATTCAACAGGGAAATCTTCATATATATAATAGCGAATGATCAAGTAACGCTCCTTGCGTCATCAACGATGAAACTCGCTCCACGTCATGATAATATGATAATATTTTTTGGTAATGTTTGACATACAGGGAAATGCTTTATTTTGACGAGGCTGAACTGGATCTAGTATCTCAATTGTTTTATTGGCAAAAGCCTGTCATTTTACTAGAATGAAGAAACAAAAAAGTGGTCAACAATGAAGGCTATCTACTGTTGCTTAGGGGGTTAATCCGCTGGCATTAGGGTTAAAATTTCAACTATCAAACTATCACCAAGCAAGCAACTGCTTCGTTCAAATTTAGAAGCAACTTTCGCCCTCATACCTTGACTGGCTATTTTCTAGTTACTGAATATTAGTAGAAAATATTCCTGTCTTTTGCAAGATATGTTACTTGCAGAAGCTGGGCACATTAGCTGCCCATTATTTTCTAGGAACGTTTTTGAATCGTTTTTACAGTGAGTACTCCCTAATCCCCATTTATATCCTAAATGTAATATGCGACGCCAACCGAAACAGATACCTTATCGTAAGAAGTAGCACTAATTTACTGTACAAGAAAAAACACATTCCTTGTAAAAATGAATTTATTCACACTATTTTTTTAAAATATATACACTCAAACCTGTTTTTGTGCGGTAGATAGGGACTGCATAAAAAAAATCGCATTAAAAAATCGTTCAAAATTACTCTATTAAGTATTGGTTTTATAAATAAATTAGTCAATTGAGTCCCAATTTGAATAAAATTTGCATATACCACACGAAAAAAAAAAAAACTGCACAAATGAGCGCACAAAAACAGGTTTCAGTGTACTTCACTTGAATGCATAAAAACAGGTTTCAGTGTACTTCACTTGAATGCATAAAAACAGGTTTCAGTGTACTTCACTTGAATGCATCCATTAGTGCATCAGTGCAGTGAAATACTTACAAATTTTACTTAAAAATTAGTAAAAATTTTAGGTGTAAAATGTGATGGTTATAGATTGAAAAAAAAATACCAACATTGTCTCATTGTGTAGACGATAGGTTCGATCAGTTGCCAAATACAATAAATTTACAGCCCGTTATCTATGGTTTCTATACGAATTAACTGATAAAAAGAAAATCACTAGATGGTGAGAATTTAAAGCAAATTGACCGAATATCGATATCTATGAAAGTTTCAAAAATAACAAAATGTTGTTTAGCGTATGTTTTTTGTGCATTCTTTTAAAAATTGGAAATATAAAGTGTTATAACTTGACTATGCAACATTATTTTTGATAACTTTTACCATTTTTTGTGTTAAAAAGTTGTGTTTGTTTAGTCTTCCTCTTTTATTCTAATTATCCTTATAAATAATTTTAACAAAATAAAAATCTAGAAGTTTGTGTGTTTCATTTTTTTTTCATATTTATTTATTTTTGGTATCTCTCATATCGAACACAAATCATCAAACAAATCGGAGATAATGAGGTTGTTTCCGAAATTTTAATTTTTTTTTTTTCTGAAAGAAAAATTAACTTCTCTTTTTTCTTTTTGAAAACATAAGATCTGACCATTTCTTAAACAATTTGACTCAGTTAATATTTTAAAATAATAATGATAATAATCGGTGTGCTTTCTTTGTTTACGCTTCTGCCGGTGACATAAGATCTGATCATTTCTTAAATAATTTGACTCAGTTAATATTTTAAAATAATAATAACAATCGGTGTGCTTTCTTTGTTTACGCTTCTGCCGGTGACATCAAATGATGAAATGTCATTCACTGATGCCATTCACAGAGCGCAATATTTAATTCGCTTCTTTACTCTCAAGTGTTGGCAACGATATGGTTGATAGCAAGCGTAGAGCGCAATATTTAATTCGCTCCTTGATTATCATAACGTGGACACACGGTAGAAAGTTGCGCAAAAGTCCATTCATTTGAGACGCCATAAAGATCACGCCTTACTTTCAAAATCGGACATTTAAAAAATTATTTACAAAAATTAAGAGCGTTGAGAAAATGAAAGATTTTTCTCGCTCTATGCTATTTCATTTATTTTTTCTTTCTTTCTTTTTTTTTGAGCAATCACGATTGCTTATTGCTTTCATTTGACTGTCCTTGACGTTACGGTTCCTTTTTCAGCTTGGACCATGGCTGCAGCACCACCGTCCACTGACGGCGGCGGCGCTGCTGGTCCTGAGCACTGTCCACCAAAATCTACTTTTGCTGGGCGGTGGCGTCCATGTCCTACACACGCCTACGTGCACACACGTAAGCCTACACACACAACTATACACACGTAACCACCCAGGAGGAGGGACATGCTTGGGGGATTCAAATTTCGGAATTCAAATTAGGATTAATTGGGGGATTTTTTTTTTTTTTTTGCTTATTCTATCAATTTCAGTGACTAAAAGTAATAGTTTTGACGGAAGGAAAAAACCCCATTAAAGCTGTAAGATTCCACCCCGTAACTGGAGCTAAGGAAAAATCACAAGCAGAGACCAACTGCTAAAACCATCCAACCTACTGGTGTTACACAGGTAGATGGTGTGCCCTTGTGTTTGTCTCATCGGCCCGAATTAGCTATAAACGAGTTGGAGACAGAGGTCTTTTCATTAAAGATGAGATTACGTTCAAACTGCTAGCAAAAAAATGGTTTTACATGCAAGCGATTGGTAACAATGGTGTGGCTCAAATCGTAAATTGAAGGTTATGAAAGACTTGGGTTATTAGCAATAAGCATGGGGCGAAAACTTACAGCTTATAACCTTAGCCACTACTTTCACTTTACGAGTTAAGTCGTATTATTGTTCCAGACTCTCCCTGGTACGTAAGATTAATTTCAGATACCAGTGGTAATGTACTCTCACAAGGAAACCATATGAATAGTGTAATAATGAGAAACGTCAAAATTGGTAGCATTCGAAAGAGCTTATTAAGACACTTTTTTGATGCAAAAATGATTTACCCTAGTGTTCTTATTGTTGAGATATAAGGTCTTAAAGTCAGCGAAAATTTTAAGAAAAATGCCAAGTGTAAACACTTGGTGAGAAATTGAACGTATCACGCGATTTCCACCGTCTTTATGTGGCAGCATATTCATTTTCAAACCGTGTGAAAAGGCTAAACTTTGAGGATCTTTCTTAAATTTTCGGTAGACGTTTTAATACATTATAATTCGATATCGGGGCACGAGGGCAAATTATGTGTTCAGAAACATGTTTTACTATATTCTTTCAAATGCTTCCTATTTAAACTTTTTTCATTATTACATTATTGTATGGTTTCCTGGTCAGCGTCAATAAGATGACATGTGAATCTTGTATAAAGTGTAGAACGAGAACAGAAAAATAGGGGCGACAAGCAAAGGAAATCACCAATTTCATCTCATGTTTAGCAACGTCATTTTTTTTTCCCTCTGATAACGGTCGGTTTTGTTTGAAAGCAATTCATTGAAGTGAATATTACGAAAATATATTATTACTTGATAAATTTTATACTTTTACACAATACACAACTACCTTGTATTTTGCTACAAAAGCGTCATGTAAATTAATACTTTATTTTTACTTTCGAAATCCTTTGAATGCTCAAAAACTTATGTCAAAGTCATTGTAATTTAAAGTACCTTAGCATATATTTTTAGCATGTTTTTCATTCACTGAATTGAAAACGATTTCTAAAAGTACTGCAAAATACTCGCATCATCTAATTTATTTCGAAAAGTATTTTAAAGGAAAGAAACGAAACTATCCAGAAAAGATTTATTATTTCTCAAAATATTTTGCCGACTAGCTCTTCAGAAGAAATTTAATGAGTAAAAAGCATTAGTTTCATATCACAAAGTGCAATATTCAGGTATTCATTTATATTGCAACTCACAGATGGCGTTTACAAACGGAACCTTTTTTTCCCGGAAGTTGATTGTGCCATCTATGAACCTACTAACTAAATACTTTATTGTGATATTTTTTGTTATAAAATTACTGTTAACGAATAACAAAAGTTAATTACGGAAAAAGTGTTAGCCAAAGATAAAATCTGTTTAAATTAATATTAATCAATTTTATTAATTTTATCTTTTTGCCTACCAGTTATATTTATAGCGTAAACATTTACTAAAATGCTTCGTGAATTTTCCTCAGTTGGCCACTTAAAAAGTCTCCTTCGCTATGTGCTTGAAGGGGATGAAAAATTTAGGGTGACAGCTTTTAAATCATTTTTTCCGGCGAAAAGGAGGAGGGATATTGGATATATTATAACAAAATTTGCTGGTTGTAAAAAAGGGTGGGTCGTCGTCCTATGGTCAGAAAAAAAAGTTTTTGATTTCCTTCAGGCAAGGCATGGAAAAGGTGCGAAATCACATTTTAAGGTTACATATAAAATTTCAATTGATTAGAAGATCATTTTCTGCCTCCGGATTGAGTTTGAAGTCCCGTCTTTTAGAAAAAAAAAATCTTATTTTTATTTTTAAAAAAATTTAAAACAAAATTACAAATATATAAAACAACTTAAAGGATGTCCAAGTATTGATCATTCATTTACAAAAACGTTTATTATATTCATTAATTTACAAATTTAAAATATTTATCTTTAAATAGCTTGAAAGTTCTTCTTAGGATCAATAAATTTTGCATAAGTTTCCGGGACTTAAGTTGGTTCTTTATTAAAGCTTCTCTTTGTACACAATGTAGTTGAAACTTCTGTCAATTTTAACTGCGCTTCCACAGAGGTTTTCATCCCCAAGGGCGATGTCGCAACCATTCCCCCCCCCCCCCCCTAATTCTAGCCAGAACGTGAGCCCCTTCCCCTGAAAAAGAATGGTAAAAAACCCTCTCATATCAAACTTCTTAAAAAATATTAATGCCGCAGTCTGCGTCATGGACCCCCCCCCCCCCTGTTGGGCACCCCTGCCTTTCAACAGCCTGTGTGTGGCATGGCAGGCGAAGTAAAGATAGTTCTTCTCTGCCTGAAACAAACAGCTGAATATCTTCGTCAGAGATTGACTTCAGTATTGGTGGATCAGATACATTTTTCCAGTCATTGATGTCAATTTAATTTCTGCATCAAACTAAACAACAAAGAATTTAAAGAGTCTATTTGCTGAACATTAGAAGCTTCTAAAATCCAACGGGATGCCAGTTCACGGATGTGCTGTTCCAAGTCTGTCAGCATTGAAATGAACTAATTTTTAGGATATGCAAAAACACTGTTTCATTGGATTACGGGATCTGTTTTGCCTTTCCAACTTAGTGGATAAATATCTAGTTGCAGTGATGAGTTTGAACAACTGCCGAGCCCCGTCTGCATATAAACAGTAACTTTTGATAACAAACCAGATTGGAGGATAACCTTTGACAACATATAGTGCAAGAATTATTAAATTTTCAGAATTAGATTCCACTGAAACACACAAATGTAAAATTCGATTCGCACGAGTTAGCATCGAGCGTGAGACATTTTGTCAGGCTTCCGACTAAGCATGATTTACTCTATAATTTCTGAAGTGGTGGGGTAAAGAACAGCTGAAGCAGTAGCTGATCCAGCCCTGTCTGATACTTCGTATCTATCACATGTCAATGAAAGACAATTAGAGTCTACCGTATTGCTTGAAGTTAAATTTATCGATATAAGCGTTTGAAGCTTTTAAAGGTCCCTTGAATTCATTTTCACTGTTCGTATCCAATAGAAGAGGTGCAATGATCTAATTATACTAAAACAGTCTTCGGTTTCTTCTTAAGACTAAAGCTGCGATTTCTCTTTCTCTCGGTTTTTTTTTTTTTCGGGCAAATATAGCTGTTAATATCTTTGCATTTGCAAGATGAAATGTCAAATAGCAATTTACTAGCTTAGTAAAATGGTTCTGAACATTTCATTAGGTATTTTTGGATATGATTTCAAAAGATGGTTGCATTTCAAGAGGTAGATTTTTAGCATCTCTTATGCAGGGGAGTTTGTGATTCGACATTTCCGCCATATCCGAAAATTTTGGACTGCCGTCTGCGAAAATTTTGGCCTGACAACATTCTAAAGCTGGAAAATATTAAAAAAATAAAATAAATTGGTTTTCTTTTATTTTTTAAAATGATTTCAATGACTTTTGTACGAATATTTGAAGAGTTTTTGCGGGAAAAGAGGAGAGGGGCGGTCGAGCCACGACGTTTTCAGAAAATTTTACTTCCGTCCACTTGCACCCCTGTTCTCATGTTGCACAGTAAGCAGGAAGCGTTTAACCAAATTCACACATTTTAGCCAATTCTAACACCTAAAATGGCAGACGTGGATTTAAACCAGGTGCAAATTGAAGTTTGATCACTTGTTTCTGTAAACGAAGTAATATTTATTCTTAATGCAATCTTACATGGAATGTATCCTATTTGAGTTAGGAAATCCAAAAGTTCAAAATCAATATGAAGGTTAAAAAAAAACTCATCATAATGGAATCAAACTTCACACATGTTAGTTTGAGTTCATTCAGCACCTTTTTAATCATCTGCCCCTTACCATTTCGAAAAAAAAAATAAATGGTCCATCCTATTTTACAAGTTAGTTCGTGACTCGTTAGAAATTTATAACATAATGTATAGTTTTATGGATTCTGTTTGGAATCTGGAGGAGGTGTAAATGATAAAGAAAAGCTTATCTAAATTGCGGTGTTTACAGCAAGGTTAGGGGCGGGGGGGAGGGGAGTTACGAAATTGAAAAATAATACAGAAGTAACGTTCAGAAAACGAATTAAAACTGTTGACTTTTTTTATGCTTCTTCACTTACGTTTTTTATAAATGTAATTATAATTAGCAATAACAGAAATAATTATCACGTGAAGAAATTACGTGAAGATATGAAAAAGAAAACACCTATATTTTATATTGTTCATAAAGGTAAAACAATGACACTGTGATGAAAAATATCAAGCGTTGCAAAATGATCAGCAAAAATCCGTAACACATTAAGAATTTGTTTTGACAATACTTTAAAATTTTCTCTGTACAGTATTTAAAAATTAAAAATTATAACGTATTGTATCTGAAATACGGCAGAAATATTTCTGAATAAAAAATTTATACTAAAAACATATCTTTGAATTGTGTAAATATCATAAAAAATCATAAGACTTTTCCTAAAAGTAAAAATGTGAAAATAAATTAATGTAAAAGGACATAGCTTTGCTAAAACTCGTAGATACGTCTTTCGGGGATAAAAGCAGCCCCTTTTTCCTTTCAAAAAAGAGGTGAGCTTATGGATTTGAAATCCCCACCTAAGGTGATTGTCTGTGCATTCGCATAAAATTGCAGATTACTGCAGACACGTGTTTCGAGAATAGAAAGAACCCTTTTTTCAATGCAAAATAAGTGACCTTGTGGATGAAAAAACATCCGAATGAACTCTTTGAAAACAAAATGAAAAGAACAAATTTGTTGAAAAATGTTCTACAGTAAACTTCCGATTATGTGCGGAGTCGAGTGGCACAAGTGCCGCGGAGAAAAAAAATCACAAATATACTGCAAAAGGGTTAAAATGAGGGATAAATAATAAGGTAAAAATTGCCCTTCCTTAAAAACTTTGCTGCTTTGATGCTTAATACTTTCTTCAAAAACAGTGAAAATATATACAGTAGAGTATAAGTGTTTTGTATTTTTACACAACAGAACTTAGCATCAATTCAGAACAAGTGCATGTGCGATGAAGATAGCACAACGAATAAATTTAAAAAAAAAAAAAAAGAAACAACTGAGTGTATTTATAATTTTTCGTCAAAAAGAACAGCCATTGGCTTTGTTTTTCCTGTAAAAATCCACGTTTCTGCTTGTTAAATGACACGCGCATAATCTGCTCGCAGATAATCGAGAGTTTATTGTAGTATTCATATCCAATCAAAAGTATGGGAGCCCGGGGTTAGTTACAATTTTTTTCAATATTTTTTTACGCTAAACTATTTTAATCATTTACACGCGTGAAACTTTAAATGCATCTAAAATGTTTAACACACATAATATTTTTTTTTAAATGATTAGGAGCCACTATTCAAAAATATTTCCAGTTTTTTGAATAGATGTAGATTGTAACAACTTATCCCACCACGGGGCATGTTGTTACAGTATATGGGGCAAGTTGTTACATGAGATATATTTTAGTAATAAAATAAATGTTACACATTTTGCGGTTTATTCTGTTAAATTTTAAAAATTCTTAACCATTTTCAAAATGAAAAACCTTTTGACTTTACAGATTTACTTCATTAATAATTTATTCTAATAAACTATCATCGTCATTATCATTGTCCGCGAATTACAATTTCTACAAGCATATAATTTATCAAACTTAACACATCGGTCGTGTGTTCATTTTTCAATTACGACACTGAAGCCGTTTAGTTGGTTTTTTGGATTCTGAGTACGGTTTAAAGCACTCTATGCAGAACCAGTCTTTATCATCTTCATCCAATGGACGCACTGTTTGGACGCACCTTTTTGCTTTTTTTTTTTTGGTTTTGTGTTTGTTGATTTTTTCTCTGTTAGACACAATTTCTTTTTCACAGATTTTTGTTCCCCAGCTTCGGCTTGCAAAACATTTTTTAATGGTGTATCTGTTGAAGTGGCGCTGACCCATGGTTTCCGCTTGCGAACCGTCTTCACTTCTGCACTGCCTGCAGCGTTGGAGAAAGACCTATACATTCGAATAATACATTATTTATTATTATTATCATAGTTGTAATTATGATAAATATTTATTCAACCATGCATATTAAAAATAAATTAAATCATAGAATGAAAGAGATCAGAATTATTATTATTACTATCGTCATCCAACTACAGTATTTTACATGAATTAAATCATGCAATAAAACAGATCAGAAATACAACTTACCACCACTAGCACTTTTCATCTTACTTCAGAATCTCTCTAGTGTCATGAAATTCATTGGCTGCCTTTCGTAATGAACTACCTGCAATTACTTCTTTAGCCGCGTCCAGATATATTTCCTTAGGTGTTTTGCCCCTGTCCGTCTTGTTTTTATAATTCCCCTCCACATCACATATAAAAAGAAAACATAATATTGAATAAAAACTTGCATGGGGCAAGTTGTTACTTGCAACAACTAACCCCAACAAAATTGTAACAAGTTGCCCTGTATGACTACGCTTTAATTCTTGGCACATATTACTGGTATTACGTCTTTGTACAAGACGTATAAAGATGTTAGCACTTACCTGAAAATGTAGGCTTTCACGTGGTATAGAAATAAATTTGTTATCTGCAACGGCTTCTTCACAAATAGAAAAATAACAGCGGAAAGGAAAATTACTTCAGACTCAAAAAACCGTTTTCCTTGAGCACTCTCACTACTACTGACTGCAAGCAGCTCCAGTGATCGTGAGGGAATGAAGATGGGTAAGTGCTATCATCTACTGAAAGGAAAGTCAGTTTCTCCTGGTGGTTAATTTTAAATTCGAATGTAACAACTTACCCCGTGTAACAACTAACCCCGGTATCCTTTATTATCTTTAATGGTATTTAAATTTAAATAACGTCCAAGTTTATTTTTTTTCAATCTTTAATGAACCTTAATGCAATTTTATAGATTACAAAAAAGTGACTAATTAGGCAAACTTTTTGATAATAATGAAGTTTAGTAAAATTATAGCTTCAAAATACAAATAACAAATAAAGAAGTAAACAAAAGGACTCAAAACTGAACAACTAAGAGTCGAATAAAAGAAAAACGTTCAAAGCTGTTTACAAAGACCTTTATTTGTTTGTTCGATTAAAGTCAAATATTTCCCAGAACGGAAATAAAATATTTCTTCTCGATCAAAACTTAAATCTTCTGTTTCCATCATCTTGAAACAAAATTTGTACCTCCTTTTATCAGAGAAACAAAAACCTTGATTGGAAAAAGAAAGAATTTTAGACGGCAACATATTTCCTCCAACCAATACATTCCATTACATTGCGTTGCGTTACCATCTGTAAAGTTTTCCAGTTTAACTAGAGACGAAAAGAAAAATTACCGGCGTAACAAAGGATGGGGAAACAAATAAAAATTTTTTGTGCTCAAATATTTGAAAGTATAAAAACAAATAACTTAATTTTTGTTTAGTTTTCCTCTCATTCGAATAAATAAACGAGTGAAGTTGAAACATTTTCATGGCCGCGGCACAGATGTTTTGTTTATGGTTTTACAAAATGGGGAAAGATTTGCAAGAAAAATGTGTTAAGATAACAGTTGAAAACATACAGTTTTGTATGAGTTATACCGGATGATCCAAAAGTCAGGACGAACTTTAAGAAAGAATAATTATAAAAAGTGTGCGGTTTGCACTGCGGGTTTCGTTAGGCACTTAAGCAAAAATAGTTCTGTTGGAGACCAACAGATGGCGCTACCGGATTTCTGAAGTAGGATTATGCAAAACAATAAATCATATAAAAAGGAGCAACGGCAGCTGTTAATGGTAGTCGAAACTAAAATACATCCAAATGCTGTCCATAGTTGAAAAAACTCTTAGTTAAACTGTATCATAAGAATTATGAAGAAATAAAAAGTTATAGCGCTATCTGTTGGTCGAAAACATAACTATTTTTGTTATGATGCCACACAAAACTTGGCTTTCTTTCTATTCGTTCAGTGCAAACCGCATCATTTTACCTTTCTTCGCTTTCGAATAATTCATTCGTCAAATTCGCCCTGACTTTTGAATTACCCTATATATCTGCTGCTTTGCATTTTTTGTAATTTATTTATTTACTGTAAGCTCGTTACACTTAATTCGTCCATTAACCAACCTCCACTAACGACCTATTTTTTCAGGAACAGAGAGTGGTCGCTCCAGAAGTGTCACTGTAATTTTATTATTTGCTTGTTCTGTCTTTGGTAGCAGACTTGGTTGGTTAGCTTGTCTGTTAGTTAGCTGGTTGGTGGGTTTGCCAGTTGGTTAGTTAGTTGTTTGGTTTTTCGGTTGGTTAGTTAGTAGGTTGGTTAGCTTGTCAGTCGGTCGGTTAGTCGGTCGGCCGCTCAAACAAACTTTTTTATCAATACCAAAAAAAAGTGAATAATAACAGCTATGAAGCTAATAAAGCGCACAATTAACTTCCAGACTGAACCTAAGCCAGCGTAGAACTGTTATAGAACTTTTAAACGTAACATACTTCGATTAAAATCCAAATTTTTGAATTTTTCTTAGATTCAAGCCATCAACTAAAAAGCATATTTTTTTAATATACTTTCAATACCCAAAACATGTTTTAGATAATTAGTTCTAATTCCCACTTTTCTCCGTGGTGCCAAAACGATCAAATAAATTTATTTTTGACCTTTGAGCGAGAGAAAAGCTATTTTCATGATTGTTTACCTAAATTAAGGTATCTTACACGCATGAAAATAAATGCCAGTTTCATCTACCCACATTTCGAATATCATCAGAAACATTTTTCCACTTAGCTAGATTAGGCAGTTTCATTATTTTCCTCCTGGCATTATTGAATTATATCGACGCTTCTCTTTTAGCGTATATTATTTTACTCCTACATTCTAAACATTAATTACATAGCGTCTAAGATTTCCTGATTGCATGAATAAATATAAAAAAGCGATCTTGTAGTATAAGATATTAGTGCATTACATCTAGTTTCATCAAAACAAATTTGCATTATGCTATGATGTTGGGTATTGCTGAATTAGTGCAACATTTAACTTCCACCACTTTATTTACTTCACTTCACTTGATTTTATTTTGCCTATTTTGTTTCTAAATGTTTCTGAACGGAATATTTAAATTTAAAATAATTAATTTTTGTATACATATGAAGATAGTGTCCGTATTATTTTGCCAAAGTACTTTATTAATATATAGTATGTAGTTTATGTAGTAGTCACACAAAAAATTGCATAAAAATGTTTTTCTTAATTAAAATTTGTTAAGAAAATTTCGCCTTTATTGCTTAAATATTTTCGAAAACTCTGCAATACATTAATCTCCTGACTGACGATTGGTACAGAGTCTACTGTACATTTGATACTGTAAATAAAATACGGGGATCCCAAAAATTTTATCCGGCTCCGGAATTTCCAAAAAGCGTATCGAATTAACGATATGAGTTAGATGTACTGACGAAACGTACAATACGCGAAACACCAAAACACATACCCAAGATCACATTAATTACAATTCTTTAAAGAAAGAAACAGCTTTATTCTTACTAGGTGGCATGGTTAAGATGCAGCATTATAACACAAATACAATTGCAAGAATAGTGCTTTTAAAAGAATTTAAAACCACTCCTTGATCAAATACTAACTCTGAAATTAACCCCCAATCAAAGTTAAAATACATTAGTTATTACACGGCCAGAGTTTCCGCCTATACATATTTACAAAAAGCACCAAGCCCAAATAACTCTCTGCTTAAAATTAACTAATATGAAATTTGCATTTTACACACATTAAAATAACATTAGCCTATAACAACATAATACCACAATTTGCACAGATTAAAAAGTTCTCATGTAATACATTAAAACATTACTTCACAGGGGTTGAATTCTACGACGAGACATCAAACACTAAAAATCTCACACGCTGTACAAAAGGCACCAATTCGACCTTGCTTCAAAGATCTAGCGTAGGCTGAATGATTTGAGGATTCGCCCGCTGCCGGTAGCTCCGAACTCCAATTCCTGCTATTCATTTTCACGGGCCACAAGACTTATAATTTCCAACCATCCGATGCGTTCATTAGCTCCCAGGTCTGGTCCATGGGGCCTCCACTTCCGACACAGAGATGAATTTAGTCTGGCAGAAGACTCTGATAGATTCTTGGTTCACTTATGTGATGCCGAGACTTCACATCTTAGCGAGGAACATTTATCTGCACTTAACCTTGCAAAGGGCCATCCCCACATTCACCATTTTAACGAAACTCGAGAGGCTGTTTCAGCCACGCACGCAAGGCGAGATGATATGCGTAAAAAAGGAAGCTTTAGCTCTTTCGTACTGCCTTATATCCATTGCGTCATTTCCAACTGTTGCCACTACGCTTTTGGGCAGTACATAGATAAGGACAGTTAAATTTGACTAAGCCAATAGCTCATCAAATTTTACACTTGCACATGTTTTAGTTTGTTTCCTCAATACTGGGATTACCACTTGTGAAGCAAACATCCCTCCAGGCATGTAGGCAAATGCATAAGAGGTTGAATGCCATTTGGATGTGCGTCGTGCAATAAAATGAGCTCATTACGAAATGGTAAAAATCTCTAATCATTTACTTTTAAGTATATAAGAGCGACGAGATGTTTTTTTGTTTTTATTTGTTTCTTTGTTTTACCCGATAGTTAGAAGTCCCCATAGCACCTACAGCTCTGAAACTTGGCACAAAAATCTAACATACCCCGGGGACGTGCACCTCAAACCCGAAATTCTTAATTTCCAATTAGTTTTTTCTTAATTTAATGTTTTATATGATTTTTAGCCCTTTTTGTGTTTAATTTGTCACAGACCCCCAACCAATCGTACCAAGAAAATATGTTTTGTTCCGTAGTGTAGGAAATTTAATTTCAAATATGACAACCAAAAAAAATTTTGAAGATTTACCGATTTTTGAATTTTTTACGAATTTTTGAAAAAACTTATTTTGCGTTTTTTTTTTTTTTTTTTTTTGGGGTTTAACTTTTTTATAAACCCTTCCCCCCAAAAGGTATTAGATATTTCTTTCTGAAAATTTAGTATGTATTAGTCAAAACATGTCTCCCTCTTCATATATATATATATATATATATATATATATATATATATATATATATATATATATATATATATATATATATATATATTTTAAATACACGATAGCTTTTTTTTTTAATTTTATGAAATTTTGAAAAATCTTTATTTTTCGCTTTTTTTTTGCGTTTAATTTTTTCTAAACCCATCCTACAAAATGTATGAGAGCTTTCTATCTGAAAATTTTGCATATAGCAGACAAGACCTTTCACCTTCTTCAGAATTTTTTTTTAAATATGCAATAGGGTTTTTTTTTCTACAATTTTTTAAAATTCAAAGTGACATTTTTTTCGGTAGGGGAAAAAATGTTTCTTTAATCTGTGACGTCATGATAGGGCTACGGTTGCGGTTGAATAGTAGAACCGGTGGTTTCTTGATTTGTTATTGCGCCTTTGTCATAGTTCATTGTGCGAATGTTAAGTGATTTTCTTTTTAATTTGAAGGTCGCTTGGCGAATTTGGCGATAAACAATGGAGTTGTTGATTATTTGTTTGTTTCGCAAAATATTATAGATTGCAAAGGATTGCATTTTCGTTTTTAAAGGGTGTTCACGTATTTTGGTTAAAAAATTCAAATTGAATTGCGAATTGATTAATTTCTCAATTCTACGTTATTAATATCTAGCATCTACAATAGATGGCAGTTTTCACTGCAAATTTTTGACTTTGGTTGTGCTTAGAGATGAAAACAGTCGGAAAAAAACCGGAAAATTTCCGGAAAAAAAACGTTTCTTTCCGAAGGGGTTTAATTCCACTTCGGAAAAATTGAAAAATTGAATATTTTCAACTTTTCAGGGAGGTTCAATAGAAATTTTCAGCAAAAAGTAATAAAATTAAAAATTTCTCATACTTAAAATCTGATGCTATATCCTTCCCCCGCCCCCTCCTTGTATGTTAAAATACTGTCTAACTTTGATAATGCAAGTTGTTGTATGATAATATAATTTGCATATAGATCAAAAAACATTTAATAATTTTTCACGAAAAATGAAACTAATATCCTTAGGCAAGAATTTCTTTTTTTTCTTCGTGAAACAAACAAGCATAATTTTAATCACACACCTATGTTTTTGCTGACTATGCAAACCAAATGTACAAGGTGCGGCAAACAAACCCGTACAGGCAATTTTTCGTGTAACTTTATTTAAAATAAATAAATTAACAAAACATAAAAAATAATAATATGAGAAAAACTTTAGCAATCAATAAATTTAGTTGTTTTCAAACTGGCAGCAGTAATACAGAGGTGAAACTGCTTATTGAAATTTTCGTCCAAGGGCCGCAAGTCTTTTGCCTTAATCCTATTTCCTCTAAAGTAATTAGTTTAGAGAGTCCAAACTTTTGTGTAGTTTAGGGTAGAGCTTTGACTCTAAAATAAGCCATACAGTGAAATAAATGGGATTGAGGCCTAGCTAGTAGAGCGTCCACTTTAAAGATGATATCCTATAAAAAAAAAATGCGCCTTGCACCACTCTTGTCTTTTTGGCCATATGAACTGGTGTTATGTGTAATCGAAATGTCCAGTCTACATATCTGAAGATCTCTTAGTTCCACAGAAGTACAACAGCTTCTAAAATGTCCTTCTGGTACGCTTTTTGATTCATTTTATAGCTCTCATTCACAAAAAAAAAGAAAGAAAAGAAAAAGATTTTTCGTCGCTTGTGCTGATTCCATCACAGATCAAGGATCGGATTTTGGCGATGTTTAACAGTTCCTAAGGTGCTTGGTTTGTTAACAGACCAAATCGTATCGTTCTGGGGGTTATGAGTTGGTTGAACAGTCAATCAGTTAAAAGTGGTCTCTTCCTGAGGGGACTTGAGGCCCATCTCAAGCGTTTCTGTCATCTTTGGAGTCATACAAATTTGTTTTCTTCAGCAAAAGCCTGAACTTTTTGGAACTCGAAAAGCTTCTGTTCGAGATCTGTTTTTGCCCTTAGTCGCACTGATCGGTTACAAATTCCCCCCGTTTTACGAACGACTTTTCTCATGAAAACACAAGGATTTCATTGAACTCACTTAGATGATCTGACGATTAACGGATATGTTCACTGTTCATTTTTGTATGCTACCTGGACATCAAATATCATTTCCAAGCCAATTGGAGCGGCATACTGAGTCAGATACTGTTTACCGAGGCACAACAAGCATACGGACTGTCATTCTACTTTGTTAAACAACTTAAAAATAGCAGATATTTTGCTTAAAATTGAAAGAAAACCGAAAAACAATACATGATCTGGGATGTATATTGTAAATTATTTTCTAATAAAGTGAGGGACAAAAATACATAAAGACACTCGTTAAAAAGAAATTAGTTTGCTTCCATTCGATGATGTTAACTTTGTCTGAGCTTTTTTGCCGACCCTGTATACTGCCGTGCTAAGAATCTGCAGTTGAGCTCAAACTAAGACATAGTTCTTTAAAGTTTAGCTCATCCATATATTTGATTCAGATGTCAAAACATTTTATTTATTAAGTAAAATACAAATAGAGAACAACTTGGTTACAATAACTCAATTTTGCTCAAAAGTGCAGGTATGACTGCTTTTACTACCGTGCTTAGTACGGTCGTATAGTTAACTGAAACTCCAGTTTAAAGTTTTGGTTCAGCTTTAGAAACCATTACGCAGTTTTGGTTTGGGGTTTCTGTTGGAAAGAAAAAGAAAAACCAATTTAGTTTTGATTTGGACTTAGACTGGATTGGAAAAAATCAGAACTCAGTAGCATTAATTTTCAGACATTAAAGTTACATTGCAAGAAAGGGAAATCATACTTATTTTTCTTTTAAACAATATCAATCATATTTGAAATTCAGTAATTACTATTATTATTTCAAATTTCAAAGGCAATTTAAAATAGAAAATGTAATTGTTATGATTAGACACACCTTACCCGATATTATTAGTTGAACGACGACTTGACTTAGTTCTGGTGTTTGACCAAGAAAGCTCTCAGTTATAAAACAAAAAGTTTTTTTAACTTAATCTTACCTTTATGTGTAATTACTATGTCCAGCAGAAAAGGAAGGTGTGTGGATTGTGCATATATTTTTCAATGCTCAACCCTTTATATATTCTAAGAAACACAGAGCTATTTAGGAACTCTATTTTTGTTCATAAAAAAAATCAATTTTTCGATTTTTTCCTGAAAAAAACCGGTAAAAAACCATTTTTTTCCCATCGCTTCAAAATTTCCGGAAATTTTACATCTCTAGTTGTGCTCCATGTTAAAAACGAGAAAGGGATGGGCATTTAGTATGACGCGGCGCTGCATTAACAAAATTTTATGACTGATTTTAAAAAAATCTGTTTCAAAATACTTTTTATTGCCACCTAAAAGTAATATATAAAGCATAGGTTCTCAATCTCTCAGGCTCTGCGTTCTCACCGACGTGAGGTCACCCCCCCCCCTCCTCCTCCCCTCGTCCCCAAAAAACATGTTTAATACAAGAAGTAGAATAGGAAACTGCAGCTGATTAGAATAGCTGAATCTAGTTAATTAGTAATAAGTTAATAAGTAAATCCAAATAATTTGTCACACAAAAGTTTATTTTGAACATCTTAAAATGAGAACATATGATATCCAACAAGCAAAAAAATAAATCTCTTTTTTTTTTTTTTTTTTGAGGCAATTTAGGATGTAGGTGAGGTAAGCTTCCCCCTCCCCCCTCAGTCACTTTCAACAAAATTAGTGAGAGGGCTGGCATTGTTATTTAATATTCACATGACCTCAAGGTTGAATGAACCATTGCTTTTTCTATTTTTATTTTATCTTTCATACCCTCACACCTTTTAAATTCTTCGTTGTCTCCCCAGTTTCGCCGACGCGAAAATCCCCCCCCCCCCCCCGAGTTCTCAGTTTCAATTATACCTTTTGATATTGTAAAGGGGTTGAGGAAATTTGAAATGTCAGTCAAACTGGGGATAAACCAATTTTTCTACTCCCTCCTAAGGGTTGATACAAAAAATTTGGCTGTCATGTTAAAAAAAAATTTCATTTCGTTAATTACCATATTATTTGATGTCAATATTTCCAACTTTGAAAGTTAAGCTCAGAAGTTGCACATACAATACGGAAAACTACAATACGAATTATCGTTCCTGCAGCAGCTCTAAAGAAACAACTCTTTTCTTCGAAAGATATACATTCTTCGAAAGATTTTAAATTGCTCCATTGTTTGTCTCTTTGTTTACCAACCTGCTATTCCAACAGCAATCAACTGAATTCCAGATGTTCTTTACTCGCAGCTATGAATACAGAAATAGAGTGCCAAAGTATCTTTGACTTTAGATTTGTATGGAAAGTAACATGGACTAAGGAAAGTGAATTGAAAGTTTTAAAAGTAAACATTTAGAAAGATTTCTTAAGGTAAGATTTTTATGAAATTTTATGATGATAATAAAACACTAGTTTAGTTTTTTTTTTTAATAGCATTTAAGATACGTAAAAAATGCTTAGACAGTTCAACAAAAATTAAACATGTAAAAAAAACATCTAAAACGTGTAAAGAGCCATTCATTAATTACGTAAGGATGATTTTGGCAATTTTTGGCCCCCTTCCTTCATGTAAAGGTACGTAAGATTTTTCAAACCCCTCTCCTCTATTCTTACGTAAGATTCCATATCGTTTTTTCAAAGAATAAAATAGCGAATCTTACACCTCTAAAATCATTATTAAATTCACTATCATTAAATTAAACCTTTTTGCGTAAAGAAATATTTACTAAAAAGTTGAAATTTGGACTGAATGTCTTTATGACATTTTTTCGTATATGATGCGATACTAGTTAGAAATAAAACATGCCATACATAGTGCGATTCTTTTATTATATTTTACAATCTTCCTTCTTTGCAAAACAAACATACAGGGTTTTCCGTTTTAACCTGCAAGACCTTTATTTTCGCAACCGTTAGTCCTGGATATATACTTCCAATTGCAAAAATGTTCAAAATCAGATGCAGAGTTAAGTTATTCAAAGTTTGATGCAAAAATAAAAATGAGTCAAAAAATACAAAATTCACCATTTTATACGGGCCTTAGGTCCCGTAACTAATATTCAGAGAAATTATCTCCATCAAAAACTATTGCTGTCATAAAAAGCATTTGTGCGAACAAAAATCAAGAAAATATTCCAGTTCAAAGTTTTACGGGACAACACATAAGATAATATTGGAACTTATTGTCCTTTCAGAAGAATGACAGGTCGTCAAAGTAAGAAAAACAAAGTATTTATATTTTTCATTGCTATTCAAAAATAAACGCAAATGTTGTAGTGTGATACGCAAAAACACGCTACAAAACCTCGAACAATTTGAAAAACCACACTCTATACACACATATAATTTTAAACACTTATTAACCGCTATATTTCCCCTCAAAAGGTGTTATTGACGGAAGTGAAAACTGGTGTAAGTCGCAAAACGTTGCGTTTTATTGTAAAAAAGCAGTCAAAAACTTCGTACTATGGAATGAATAAAATGACAACAACGTGTATTAAGTGCAAAAAAAGTATTAAAATAGAGTTAAAAACTCAGCAAACAGCTATTTCGGAGCTCTCAAATGCAAGCCCCTTCATCAGTGCATAAAAGAAGAACGAAAAGTCCACACAATGTAGACCGAATGACAAATGAACGAAAAATGGAAGGAAGCAAAGTAAATTGACATGGAAACCGCAAACATTGCGTCACAGAACAGCAACGACACCTATAGGGACATTCCACGGTATTTTTGACATTATGTAGAGTCCGTAACGTGACCTTTTTTTGCCATAACATTTTAATTTACCGTTTGATTTGCAAATTATTTTAATATTAGCTGGTGTGTTGGTAGGAAAAGATCAAAATAAAATAATATGCTAATCAAACAGTAAATTAAAAAGTTATGGCAAAAAAAGGTCACGTTACGGACTCTACCTAAATGTCAAAAATACCTTGGAATGCCCCTATAATAAAGAAAAACGTCACAAACAGAAAAAAAGTTTTTAAACATAAGATTTCCAAACACCAGCGAAAGGGGGAGTACTCGACAAATCATTAACTATTGATGCAGATTTTTTCCCAATGTATCCCCAGAAATCTATATCATAAATCGAAGAACACCCATGAATAACCTTGGCAGAAGAAAAATCGAAAATACGATTGAAAGACCAACAGTGTTATGCAATAGAGGAATGTTTTAAATCTTGTTTCTTGACATAATTTTCATGTTCCTTAATACGAAATTTAAGAGAACGTCGGGTCTGTCCTATGTATGTCATTTGACAGACAAGAAATACTATAAATGCCCCATCTGTCAAGTTTTTTTCTCGGTGCGTTTTATATCTCGGTGAATACTGGTCGTACTAATTTCAAACTTTATGTGTTGGAATTTCCTTTCAATGAAGATTATTTCCCTAAATATAAGTCAGGGGACCTGGGGCATGTATGAAGAATAATAAATTTTGTATTTTTTGATTTATTTTTACTTCAAACCTTCAATACTTTAACTCTGCATCTGATTTTGTACATTTTTGCAATTGGAAGCATTTATCTAGTACTAACGGTTGCGAAAATAAAAATCGTGCAGGTTAAAACGGAACACCCTTGTAATAATCGGTATCTTGAATTTAAATTTCAGGTAAAAATCTTACCATTTTCCTATTCTTTCTGGGCGTTTGCATCTTTTGACTTCATGAAGAGTTATTAAAGTTGACTAAAAAATTCACAGTACTATCAAACGAAAAAAAAATTCAATATATTAACAAGTATTTACAAATTCAAGGAACAAGCTTTAAAAATCGGACTGTATTGAAAAATCATCTTCGGTGTTCTAACGATTCTATTTATTTTTTATCTCAATCAGTTCACTTCAAATCAGAAAAGCGGTAGGCGGAAGGAAAAGTTCAAAAAATAAAAGTTCAAGGCTAACCTTGATCGCGACATCCTCCCACCTTGTGCTCTTCACCGATGAAGAACTCAATCTGCTGTGGAGCCTAGTCTCTTGGGTTCTTTTACTATTCGTCCACTTCGCGTTACCACTGGTTCCTGGTTCTTTCGAGTAGTGGCTTTATCTCTCAAAAGTGTACCTTCATCGTTTTCTGTTATTTCTAAACTGTACACACGTTGCACAGGACGTGTGACAATTCCGGACTTAGTTTTTATGCGGACAACTCTGGTAATGCCATCCCTGCCTGGTAGGACTTCAAGAATTCGTCCAAGTGGCCATTGCAACCGTTTAAGGTAGTCTGATCCTATGAGAACAATTTCGCCTACAGAAGGAGGCTTAGCTTCCATTGGACAGTTTCTTGCATGTTTAAGTTGTCCAAGGTATTTTTGCCGAAATCTCTTTCGTAGGTCTTCATGTACTCGTTGTAGATATGAATATCTTTTTCGCGAGTAGGTGACATCTACTATATCGATATCTGCACGCCACATTCTCTGGTTTCTTGGAGGAACATGGAAGGAGACAGTGAACCAAATCATTTACATCTTCTGACAAGTACGTTGTCTTGAGTTTGTCAGGTTTTCGATATCACACATTACTGTGTTCAACTCTTCGAAAGTCAGTGAAGCTTGACCTAAAACTCGACGCAGGATTTGCTTTATCGTACCTATCAACCGCTCCCACCATCCACCCCACCAAGGGGCTGAAGGTGGTATGAACCTCCAGGTTATTTTCTTCAGCGACGAATGTGATTCTATCTTTCCCCAATCTAGTTTGCTTAATTCATTGTGAGCTTTAACGAAATTGCCTCTATAATCGGAATATAAAATTTCTAGCCTTCCTCGTTTAGCAATAAATCTTCTTAATGCTTGGAAAAAGGCTTCTTCTGTTAAAGAGGTTATCAGTTCTATATGCACCGCACGATACACAGCACAATTGTAGAGAACTATCCAGGCTTTCGTTCCGTCTCTCAAGTATAACGGTCCAGCAATATCTGTTCCTGTGGTTTCGAATATTGTTGCATCTCTAACTCTATCTTCAGGTAAAGGAGGGTATTTCGGTTCTGAATGGGTCACAGTGAATCGTTTGCATCGTACACATGTCGAGATAGCTTTTCTAACCGTTTTCCGTTTCTGGAGAATCCAATAGTTCTCTCTGAGATGATTCATCAGCGCCTGAACTCCAGCATGTCTAAGTTCCTGATATTTACTTTCTATAAGCATGTTTACGATTCTGTGTTGCGATGGCAAAATTATTGGCAATCGAAAATTCTGTTTATCTTTTCTTCTAAAAATTCTTGTTTCTACTCTCAGAAGATCATTTTTATCAAGCATGAGATTAAGTTGTCTAATTCGTTGTTCATTGGTTCCTTCTGGAAATGATTCTTGTTGTACCATCTTTAGTAAACTTTTTTCCGCATTTTTCATCTCCTGTACACTTAGATTTCCTTTTTTTTTTTAGAATCTTTAGACTTCGAATTCAAGTAAAACCTATAAATCCATCCAATGGTTCTAATGAGTCTCGGATAATTTTAGTATCTGTGAAACATATCTTCGCTTTCCACATTGACTTGGGTATTTATCACAGCACTCCTTCGCTTTTCTTGAGAAATTTCTTCATCATTGAAAACCAAATCAAATTGTGGCCATTCGTCTTCATTCTTCTTTAACCGAATGGGGATCTCCCACCATTTCATTTTCAGCAACTGTTTAGCTGGGTAGCTCCTGGAAAGAAGGTCGTCTGAATTCTCAACCCTTTTTGCTTCTTGAGAATCTTCTAGATCAGAAGAAAGCGACTGGTTAGCTCGGTCTTCTTGCTCAGGATCAGAGATGGGTAAACTTTCATCTAAATGCTCAGGATCAGAGATGGGTAAATTTTCATCTAAATGCTTAGGATCAGAGATGGGTAAATTTTCATCTAAATGCTCGGGATCAGAGATAGGTAAATTTTCATCTAAATGCTCGGGATCAGAGATGGGTAAGTTTTCATCTAAATGCTCAACACTGGCATCATTTTCGTGCTCAACAGATGTAACTATTTTCTCTTTAGAAGGTGTATCATTTTCTTTATCTTCTTCCTCATCTATACTTTCTTCTTTCTCATCTGTTTCTGTTTTAGTACCCATCAATTCTTCGACAGGAGTAACAGGTTTTGCACTTTCTTCTGAAGCATCCACTTCATTTGATTGCACGTCATCAACTTCCACCGGATCTTCATTAGTGGTCTTTTTTACTTCATTTTCATCTTTTTCAGATTCAGAGTCATCTTTTATTTCTTTTTCTTCCATGTCTTTTTTAGTGATCGGACCAGTAATACCTATTGCATCTAAGTTCCACATTTCTGGAATGGTAAAATCTTTCATAAATAAATTTGTTATCACAATTGTAGAATTGTCATCATAATCGTCAAATGGCATTTTCCCCATCAAGGTCCATCTAAGATGTGTTCCGACAGCTACGAGTCCACATGGCATAACTATGACTTTTCCAGTGAGAAGCTTACCTGCTACATCAGCTCCAATTAATAAATCTATGTCTTCAGATTCTGTTTCTTTTGGAATCAATCGATCTGTCAAAATTATATTTCTTTTATTCAATTCTTGCGCACATGGATCTAACTTCAAAGTTGATATTTTAGAACATATTTTTTCTTGGTCAAGTACCTCAAAATTGCAGTGATATTCTTTGTTAATACTGCTGACTAATACTCTGTGTCGGTAATGTTTTTCTATGTGTTCTTTACCACCAAACAAATTATGTATAACTTTCTCTTCTTTAAGACGATCATATTGCATTTCTTCAGCGACTCGTTTACTCAGATATGATCGTTGGGAGCCAGAATCAACAAGACATCTCACGATTTTCCCTCCCTTGTTGCCTCGTAATCTGACGTACAAAGTCTGTAACAGAATGCTGGGACTACAAGTGCGGTTATTTAGCACTGTATCATTGATAGCATTTTGACCGTCATTCTCTTTCAGCACGTCTGTTATCACTTTATCGCGCTCTTGGTTTTTATTTTCGTTGCACATTATAGTTGCATGTTTTCCATTACATCGTTCACAATTGATTCTAACTTTACACGTTCGAGTTCTATGATCCACTTTAAGGCAGCAAAAACAACAGCCCTTTTTCATTACTATCTTCTTTCTATCATCTAAATTCATTTTCAGCACATATCGGCAAGCAGATGATTCATGATTTTTCTTCTCACAAAATACACACGTGTTCGAATTTGTGGAACCAAAAAGTCCGACTGCAGTTGGAATCTTCTCTTCTTCCCCTCTACTCGGGCGAGGTGGTGAGGAATGTTTCTTCATTCGCTTCGAATCGAAGCTGAAACTTTCTTTCGCTAAGGAAATTCTTTCTTCCCCTTCAACCTCTGTTTTCAAAAAATTCATTAGAGGAATCAATTTATTTAATTCTTTAGCATTTTCATTTTTTAAAGTCATGCTTCTTTCCCATATTCTAATAATATCTTCTGGTAAACAACTTTCAACTAATGGATACAAAATCGAAGCGTATTTATCGGAAGTAACACCCAGGAAATTTAATGCTCGGATATGTGATTCTATTTTATCATATAACTTGACCAGGTGCATCTTCTTTTGACCCATTGAATTCGTCAGCACTAGACTCAATAATTCTCTTATATAAACTTCAATGAGCAAGTCTTCCCTACCAAATCTGGCAGTTAAGCATTCAATTGCTTGTTCGTAATTTTCCGCAGATGGGGGAAACGAATCAATGAGTTCCCTGGCACGGGAGCCTTCTACAGTAGCTTGAGTCAAATAAATTTATCTTCAGGTGCTATATTTATGTCTTCATGAATTTTTCTGAACTGACCCCAAAAACCGAGCCACTCTTTAATATCCCCATTAAATTTTTTCAACTCTACTCGCGGTAACTTAATCGGCGTTTATTTAACTCCGTTTCAGTCACAACAGTTGAAATTTCATTATTAGTACTGCGCAGCATTTTATCAGCTTTCGTTCTAAGTCGTATGAATTTTTCTTTGTACGACTCATACACATTATATTCAACATCAAAATTCTCTTGAGCACAATCAGAATCATTAGCTAATATTTCATGAATTTCTTTTTCTTTCATATCAAGTGCACACCATTTCTCACTCAACTGGTTAATTAAGACTTCTGTTTCATCATGACTACAATCTGTAGCTTTTAAGTACTCTTCCAGTTGGTTAGCGATTCCCGAAAAACCACTTCGTAATGGAGTGCGTAATTTCTTCAAACTCTCCGTCATTTATATTAAGAAAAAACTATCTTGATCAAATACTATTAGTTTTTTAACTTAATTCAATATAATTGCAAACGCCCACGGGGGCGCCAGATTTTTCCAACACCCATCCCCCTCGGGACCCTTACTTAATTAATGAATTAACCGTTAAGGTACATTAAACATACTTAAAAGATTTTCTTTTTGTAGTAAACTAACTGACCCGCGCGGAGCATTCGCGCTCCAAGGGAGGATTTTCTGGTATCAATGCATACTCGGGATGTTGTTGTTGTCGTATGGCACTTTGCCGTTAATTTGAGGTGCGCTGCTACACTTTTCCAACTGTACCGTAATTTGGTGTGAAGTCAAACTTCCACAGTACAACACACATGCCATAAGTACCCATCTATAGGACAGGCAACCATTTACAGCATACCAACACATTCACAACAAAAAAGAACAAGGGAGAGAAAGTACATCCATGCCTGAGCCGGGATTCGAATCCGAGACCTCCCCATCGCAGTCAGACTCTTCTGACCACTAGACAGGGAGGGCGGCGCTAACTCGGGATGTTATTTTAAACTAAAACAGTGCTTGGTAAAGCGACAAAATAAATTGGACGTGCACACTTCTTTGTTAAAATATTTTTTAAAAATTAAGCTGCGGTTTACTGTCTTAAAATCCATGTTTCGTTTCCCAATTTTAACAACAACAGAACTGTAACTTAGAATCCTGCTATGAGCTAAGAGTTTATTTTTCAATTTGATGTTAACTTGAAATAGAATTCTGCTGAAGAAAAAAACACTATAACGTTATTCTTCGGCCCAGGTTTGAACTCACGCCCTTCCCCTTATTAACACTACGCTTTATCCAAAAAGTCAATGTATCTTCGGTTTCAGATGCTATGATGTGGACAAACAGAAAACAAAAACATATTTTTATTTTATTTATTAATATTATTATTTTTTTATTTTATTTTATTTATTTATTTTTATTTTATTTTGTTTTATTTTTATTTTTTATTTATTTATTTTTTTTTTTTTTTTGACAAAAAAAAAAAGAACAATTTTTCAACTGTGGGTCTATTTCTCGTTATTAGCCGGCACCATAAACTAACTTTAAAATGAGACGTAAATCATGGATTTTTGTAAAGGAATAAAGAAGATCTCGCGTAGCGAATGATAAACAGGGTAGAAAAGTTATGTATAACTTGTGGCCCCCTTTCGAGCACTAACACGTTCCGTGGCCACCTTGAATAACGTATATGCACTAATATACACATACGCACGCATGCGCAACAGTTTTACGTATTCACGTGTCTTATTAATTCACGAAAATTTGGAAAGCTTGTTTTTTTACCATGCATAGAAAACTTGCATTAAAACAATTGATCTTGTAAATATAAAATCAAATCTTACTTTTCTACACCCTAAAATCGGTTTTGTAACAGTTGCTCTCTCATTTCTGTATATTATGTTAAACATACACAATGGTTTAATTCCTTTATCATCATACATATAATAACGTATGATCGAGTAACGCTCCTGACGTCATCAACAACGACACTCACACCACGGCATGATAAATTGATAACTGTTTTTGATAATGTTTGACATGCAGGGAAATGCTTTATTTTTACGATGCTGAACTGCATCCTGTAACGTAACTGTTTTACTGGTAAGACTATAATTTTAGGACAATGAAGAAAAGAAAAAGTGGTCAACAATGAACGCTATCTACTGGAGTTTAGGGTTAACTACACTGGAGTTAAGAATAAATTTCAACTATCAAAATATCACCATAGAAGCAATTGCTTCTTTCAAATGTAGAAGCAATTTTCACCCGTCATACCTTGTTTGGAAACTTTCTAGCACATGTATAATCGACAAAATTAGCCGTATAAGTTATCCTTATGTGAAAGATTCTACTAATTTAAAATAATTCAACCGTGACCTTCTTAGCAAGACTCATAACTCTCCTATTTTTGTAATTTCTTCCGTGGCCCGCTTGATGTGTTTTGTAGTCCCGAAGCGAACCATATAAGACTCCCATTGAGAAACTCTGGTTTTATAGTTCAAAATGGTTGCATAGAATGAATTTTACATACATTGGCAAAATGATTTTCTGTTTGCATAATTTAAGAAATTGAAGACATTTTACAGTTTTCATAATACTTATAAAACTTTATTTTATACATAAAGTATTGTTACGAGTCCAGCCACTTCACGAAATTCTTTAATTACGACACAGTTCATGAGAAAACACAGGAGATTTATTTACAACTATGTACATGAAATATCGTTAGCAACTGCTAAATTAACCATAGAAAATAGGCAAATATCAATTAGCACCGTAAACGCAACGGTCACGCACGTATTTACATCAAAATACGCAAAAACACAGCGCAAAGACTAATATACACTTCCAGCGGAACGCTGAAAACGAGACTCCACAGTTAGAAAGCAAATTAACTGACTCTCCCACTCACAAGAGGTCCGGCGTTTTATACCGAGCGAAGAAATATCTGGAAAATCCCACAAAGTTCTACAAATTTCTCATATTTTCTTTTTATGCCATTCACAAAATGGAGGGACCATATACTTCATTCGAATGTAGGGGTGTTGTATATTAATTACAAGAAACTATTTACAGGTTACGTTACTAAGATAATTTAAGATGAAAGATAATGGAATAAACGCCAAATTTAGCTAGATTAAACAAATTAATCACAAAATTAACTACAATTTACAGAATTTGTAACAATATTATGTGAACTTATAATTTTTTCCTCCATGCTTTAGGAATTAATTGTATGCCCCTGTGATAATTCAACAGAAATTTATCCAAAATGTTTTAGTTTCCAGTACTAACACTTATCGGAAGTTTTGCGTGAAATTAAGACAATTTCCTGATTTGGGTTGTTTTCTTTAGAACATTCATTAACCTCAGTGCAAAGCAGCGTTTACATTACTGGAGAGAAATCTATCAAAAATAGATTAGAAAGTTTTGAAGTGTGTAGCACACATGTTTGTGTGACAACATTAAACGTTAACTAAAAGTGAAATCTGTAAATAAATTGAAAATATTGGCAGACAAATTCGAAGTATTTTTGTAAATTAAAAATGCTCATGCAGATGACGCTTGACTAGAGTTAGTTGCATCGTTGTTTGTTCTTAGAATACTTAATTTGTTAAAGATTTTAGAATGAAGTTAGTTACACTTGTAAGCGACACTAAAACCGCTGATTGCAATAGGCGTTAATCATTGTACGGAGTTTTAAGAAATACATGGAAGGGATTTTTCACCCTACACATTGTTCAATTTGTTCACTTCAATTTTCTATTATTTTTTCAAATTTTCAAAACGTTAGATTGGAATTTAACTTTGGGCTACTAAAAAGCAATAATTTTGAATTATAATATGTTTTAAGAATGTTTTGTGTGGGATCAGGTGTTTTTATAATTCCTCATTTTCGGATTTTTTTCATTAATTTTAAGGGGTCATAGTACCTTTCAAACGTTTTTTTTTTTTTTTTTTATTTAAGTAAATTTTATATTTCTTTGAAATTATATTATGCATACTTATTTCTTAATCAATAATTAATTTTCAAAATTTAAAAATATTGCCTACTTTTTTTAAAAATTCAAAAAACTGAAAAACATTTCACTTTTTTGAAATCCTTAAGGTTTTTTTATTTTTGCACTAATTAAGAATTTTTTTTTTTGCTAAACGATCACTATAATCATCTCTAAAAATCTGTGCATTCATTTGCTTATGAGTTTATTAGAAAATTTCCTGTGATTAATTATGTAAAATATCAAAGTTTTTTTTTTTTTTTAATTCTTTTTAAAGATTTACCATGCTCTAAACATTTGAGTAATTAATAAAATGCTTATCCAATGCACAGTTTTGTCAAATATGTTATCCCAATTGCAAAAAGTATTACTTCAAAGCTGAATCTTTAACAGAAAAAAATCCTTAGGGGTTCTAATGACATGAAAACCCAAAAATACCAACATCAAGAAAAAGCAGTTTCAAGCTTTTCTTTTGCATAAGAACACATAGTGAGCATGGCCTAAAACCACTCATAACTTTTTAAATATTTGAACTAAAGCAATAAAACTTTTTCCCTGTGTTCAGAATAGTTTTTAGTTTTCAAATAAGCAATAAAAAATTTGATAATTTCATCATTTTTGAGGTACTGTAACCCCTTAAACATGTAAAATTATTCAAATGAGTCGAATATTAAACTCAGTTTTGCACAAACTCGGAAAACAAATTTGACAATTTGCGCCGACTTTTGTTCCTTAGTCATTTTATTCCTTCTTTAGTGCCAATTATTCATTTTATTCATATTTTAGCTTAACTATTAATTTAGTAAAGTAATTTAGTATTAATTAACTATTAATTTATGTAAACTTTGACTACTTATCGTGCATTTACTATCTTATTAAAGATCGCAATGTGGATATAATAACTTTAAAACCTTGGTGAAAGTTTCTTTGTAATATTTACCTGAAATTAATTCGCAAAAGTTATAATGGGGTTGCTTCCTTCAGTCAAAAGTACTACTTTTAGTCACTGAAGTTGATAAAATGAGTAAAAAAAAACATGTGTGGCGTCTCACTGTAACCGAGATAATTTCTATATATTCCTTTTTTCTGTTTTCATAATGTGGCAACGGTTGTGATATTCGAACAACTACGGCGCGTCCATGCTTTGTCAATAAAGTTAGTTTTTGTTCTCTCTTCACGAAATGAATGTCGTCTAATTACTGACGTTTATTTTAATGCGGCAAGATCATCATTGACAGCCCCACATCTGGTGAGCCTATGTGAAAGACATTGAATGCGTAAGCCTGAACTTTCTTATTATTCTGAATTACTTTTTGTTTTGCATTATGCCTTTAACGAACACTAGCACTACCGAAGAAAATAGCGATAAACAAATTGCTTATGTGGGAATTAAACCACCACCTTTTTGGAAATCCAATCCCCAGTTATGGTTTCTGAGATTGGAAGCACAGTTTACGTTAGCAAACATTACTAACGAAATTACCAAGTTCAACCATGTGGTCGCCGCGGTTGATGCAGACATTCTCACATCTGTCAGTGACATCATCGTAAACCCACCGAAGGAAAAACCGTATGAAACGCTAAAACAGCGACTAATCAACTCTCATTCAGAGAGCGAGGAATCCAAAATTCACACTTTGTGGCAAGGTGTGGAACTCGGCGATTCGCGCCCATCTCACTTGCTCGCTCGCATGCGAAATCTCGCTGGCGATAGCGTTGGCGAAGCTTTACTCAAATCTCTTTGGCTTACAAGACTTCCTTCTACCACGCGCAGCATAGTAGGAGCTTTGAGTGAAGAACTGTCAAAGTTGGCTGCTGTGGCAGACAAGATACACGACCTGGCTGTCACTCCTGAAATTAATGCTACATATAGTGTGCCGCAACCCCAAAATTCACCGTTAGAAGCCAAAATTGCTGACCTTATCCGACAGGTAAGTGAGTTAGCTGCAGTTGTTCACGAGCGCGGCCGATCAAGGGATAGGAGATATAACTATAACTGGCGAAATAATAGCCGTTCCAGATCCAGAAATTTCCGAAATCGAAACGATGGATCAAATGAGCATAAATATTGTTGGTATCACTACAAATGTGGCGAAAAATCTACAAAGTGCGTTCAACCATGTCAATTTCGAAACCAAAACATTTCTTCGCCATCGGAAAACTAAATGACCGGTCCCTTGAAGAGGCCGAGGACTACGGCCGGATGAATTGTCACCTCTTTCCTTTTAATAAATCAACTCACAGAAATTATTTGATTGACACAGGCGCCGACATTTCTGTAATTCCTGTATCTAAGTCAAGTTCGCGAACTCCTTCTGAATTTAAACTTTTTGCTGCAAACTCAATGCCAATTCAAACCTATGGCACCGAAGTAGTAACGTTAGATCTTGGTCTGAGAAGAAAATTCGACTGGAAATTTGTAGTCGCTGGTGTTACAAGACCCATAATTGGAGCAGACTTCCTGCGGCATTATGGTCTTTTGTAGATATAAGGCAGAAACGATTAATTGATCCCTTAACTATACTTTATGCGCCTGCTAAAATTATGAAAGGACCATCTTCATCATTGACTCCAATTGATTCAAATAATCTTGATTCTGACATTCTCGCACTTTTAGAAAAGTTCAAAAGCATAACATCAAAAAATTTCAGTTTAAATAAAGTTGAAGTAAAACATGATGTTACACACTCAATAGTTACAAGAGGCCCACCTGTCGTTTCCAAAGTTCAAAGATTACCTCCCGATAAATTGAAAATTGCAAAGGCTGAATTTGAGTATATGCTTGAGCAAGGCATTTGTCGCCCCCTCGAACAGCTCATGGTCCAGCCCCTTACATCTCGTAAAAAACAAAGATGGTTCATGGAGACCATGTGGCGATTATCGTGCTCTTAATGCCGCCACGCAAGCTGATCGATACCCCATACCTTATCTTCATGATTTCACTCATCAGCTTGAGGGACGCACAGTATTTTCTACATTGGACCTTCACCGGGCATACCATCAGTTACCTATGGAAGAGGAAGATTTATCCACTCTGTGCTTCGTGGTCTTGAGTTTTGCTTCCCCTACATTGATGACATCCTTATAGCATCGCACAATCGAGAGGAGCACATTCAACATCTAGAGATTATTTTCCAAAGACTACACGAATACGGACTGACACTTAAACTCAGTAAGTGCATTTTTGCCCAGTCAGAGGTTAAGTTTTTAGGTCACATCGTCTCAGCCAAAGGCATAAAACCAACTGATGACAGAGTTAAGGCTATAACAGACATGGAACTGCCGAAAACAGTGAAACAGCTACGAAGATTTCTAGGTATGATCAACTTTTATAGACGTTTTATTCCCCATGCTGCTCATAACCAGGCAATTTTAAACAACTATTTAGTCAACAGTAAGAAAAACGATAACCGAAAAATAGAGTGGAAACAGCCCCACACATGGACACAGAAAATACTTTCATTTTCCCAACAATTATTTTTTAATTATTTTTTTAAAATGTCCGATTTTGAAAACAAGGCGTGGTCTTGATGACGTCACAAATGGTGCAATTTGGCGTATCTATCTACCACGTTTCCACGTTATGATAATCAAGAAGCGAATGAAATATAGCGTTCTACGCTTGCTATCAACCATATCGTTGCCAATACACGTGAGTAAAGATGCGAATTAAATATTTTTTTCCGTGAATGGCAACACTGAATGGCATTTCATCACTTGTGGCATGACATCATCGGCAGAAGCGTTAAACGATAAAAGAGCACCGATTTAAGTAATTTTTTTTAAATATTAAACTTAAAGAAGTTATTTAAAAAATGGTCAGATTCTATGTTTTTAAGCATGCTCCTTCAGAAAAAAATACTTTTAAAATTTTGGAAACGACCCCATTATGACGAAAGTGACAACATTTCAGTATATTATTAGCTTCTAATAATAACATCTAAAGGAACTTTTCAAGAGGATAGAGCACCATTCTAAGGTCGGTTTGTTTCCTTAAGAATATTCATTAACCTAAATGCAGAGCAACCTTGACCCTACTGAAGCTAAATCTGCTCTCAAAAATTAATTAGAAACTTTTAAAGGAAGTAGTACGTGTGCTTATGTCAGCTAGTCAACATGCATTAAACTTGTAAAAGAATTTAGAAAATGTGCCATTGACCTGAAAAATCCCTCTGATAATAAAACAAAATATGTAGTACACAAAACTAAGTACGATTTATGTAGTATTTTTGCTTATTATTTTTAAATTAAACTCGTTGTCCAACGAGAATTTTCTGGGGAAGTATTAAAACAATTAGTTACCGAATCCAGTTCAGTTTTGCCAAAATAAAGCATCCCCCCTACCTCCCATGTCAAGTATTACCAAAAATATATCAAATTAAAATACTGTAACGCGAGTTTCACTTTTGATGACGTCAGAAGCGTTAATCGATCAGTGAATTTTCTATTATAGAAAAAAGGAAGATTATGATTAATCTCACAATTGAATCATCATTTTTTTTTTTTTTTGAGCAATCACGATTGTTAATTACTTTTATTTGACCGTCCTTGATGTCCGGTTGCTTTTTCAACCCCACCGTCCTCTTCAGGCGCGACTCCTCCCAGTAGCCGCTGTTCCTGGTCGGTGGCGTCCATGTCCTACACAAACGCACGCTCATACACTCTCACACGCATACACACACGGGCCTTTACACACATACACACACGCCAACGTGCATACACACAGGTCTACGCACACACACAAGCCTACACATACACACGTAACCGCCCAAGATCAGGGACAGGAACCGTTTCTAGAAACAAACGAATGGGATAGTATTCAAAGAGTAGGGTCTTGTCGCAACTCGTGATTGCGAAAAAGCATAATTTGAATTCAAAATTTCAAAATTCAAATTAACTTTGAAAATTCTAATTTTTTTTTTTTTTTGGAAGAGGAAAAAAAAATGCTTTCGGGAGGCAAACTGAGTAGTGTGAAGTTTGTGTCTGACAAGTGAAAAAGTCGTAGTTTTGTTTGTAACTAGTGGTACCCGCACGGCTTTGCTCGTAGTAGAAAATTAAAAGGTCATTTGGTTCGCCTGTATATTTACAAATAATGGCTGATGAATCATTTGCTCGCCCACGTTACGGTTCCACGTTATGATAATTTCGTAATCAACTCTTCCACGTTATGATAATTTTTTGGGTAAAATGTTTTTGAAATTGGAATAGAAAAAGAACAAAAATGAATTTTCAAAAAATCGCTTCAAGGTGCACACTCCCATGGTACAAATTAACTTAGTATCAAATTTCATAAAAATCGGCCGAACAGACTAGGCGCTATGCGCGTCACAGAGATCCAGATATACACACAGAGAGACTTTCAGCTTTATTATTAGTAAAGAAGAAACATTTTTACAAGCATGCAATTAAAAGATATAGTAAATCATTTTTGTTTTAGCATTTTAGCGGAATACACAACAATTGCAACTTATTAACACTTTAATGAATCAACAATAAAGTTTAAAAAAAAATTAATTTGAATTTTGACATCTTGAATTCAAATTATGTTTTTCGCAATCACTAGTGTGTGTATGTAGGCATGTGTGTTTGTGTGTACGGGGTATGTGTGTTTATGTCTGTGTGCTGGCATAAGTGTGGGGGGGTATGTGTATGTGTGTGTAGGCATATGTATTTGTGCCTGTGTGCAGGCAGGAATGTGTGGGTAGTTGTGTGTATGTGTGTGTATGTATGCGTGTGTGTTTGTGTGTGTATGTGTTTGCGTGTGTATGTGTTTGTGTGTGTATGTGTGTGTATGTATGCGTGTGTGTTTGTGTGTGTATGTGTTTGTGTGTGTATGTGTTTGTGTGTGTATGTGTATGTGTGTATAGGTGCATGTGTGTATAGGTGTATGTGTTTGTGTGTATGTGAGCGTGTGTGTGTGTGTAGTTGTGTATGTATGCGCGTGTGTGTAGGACATGGATGCAACCTGGAGACGGCTTTCGCTAGAGGTGCAGCATCGTGAGGAGCCCGCCTGTCCACGGTGATGGTGCAGAGGGTGGCGGTGGGAAAAATCAAAGGAACGCCAAAAACAGTCAAATGAAAGCAATAAGCAATCGTGATTGCTCAAAAAGAAGAAACAATAAACTCTATCGGGAATCATTGTGTCACCTGAATGCCAAAAATTTAACAAAGAAGCAAACAGTTGTTACAGTCGTTTCTTATAACATTATGATTTAATAATAATAAAACTATTTAATGAAATTTTTATGTATTAATGAATGAATTAATTTAAATGAAACTACCAACCGTAATGGCCGAAAATGTAGTACATAAATACATGGAACATATGCGCTGTAAGTTAAAGGATATCTGAAAAATAAAGAAGTGCTTCAACGTCATTATAGTTTTGTTCTCGTCAGTCAAACTGTGGTTATGCGGGACTGTGAGTCGCCTTTTTTTTTACATTCTAAAGTTTGAATTATATTTAGGTAAACAGAATATAAAAGGGAATTTTGGATACTTTACTATTCACTCGAAAGAAAGAGCTACAAACAATTTCATTTTTGATGAAAATTATTTTGTTAGGTTACAATTTAATTTTTTACTTTCTTTTTGCCAACCGAGGGCACTCTAGGTTTCTTCCGAAAAGAAAGGTCTGCAAACAATATTGTTATTGACAAAAATTATTTATTGTAATATTTTAATTTTCCTTTTATTTATTTATTTATTTGCGAACGACTAATTTTTTTTTTAATATGAAAGCTGCTTGTGTATTGTAAAAGAAGGTGCTAATACCTTTTTTCTCTCTTTATTTAGTTTTTTCTATTGAGATTCAAAACAGTACGCTGGGAGAAATATTTTTAATATTTTATCAATTTGCCTCTCAGGAATCTAAGCTTAAACATTGAAGTTAAACAACGCAGTCCCAACAAAACGGTCGACTATTAACGGTAAAAGTTTACTGAAAAATAAAGCATAACAATTTGAGAAACTGAATTTCATATGCATTTTCTATCATCATTTTTTTCTTTTTTAACGTGAGAAGCACATATTCTTTTTCTTTCTTTTTTTTTTCTTTAGAAATGAGTCTCCGATGATAAAAAGGTATGTTTGACATGGTTTTCAATCTAAGCGTATTAAGAGAGCGTTAATCTGATGCTAGAAAATCAATAATCGTGTACAGAAAAGTAGGCTCGTTTAGATTTAGACGGAAATTCTTTTTCATTTTCAGGTATGTCACATTACATTTGAACAATTCAGCGGGTCGCATCCGAACTATGGGCCGTGGTGAAAAACGTCTTCAGCTTCTAAACTGATTGTGTATTTTGTGCTGATCTAGCTGCAACAACCGCATGGGGAAACTAATGGGTTTTTTTTATGTACCTCATAATCTCGGAGAAGAAAAGAAACACCGTAGAGTAACAGAAAACTCAATTTTATTCGTTTACAAACAATCACAGTATTAATTTTTTACTACCCAGTCACAGCTAGTGCAGTCTTTGACAGAATGTACAAAATTTTATCTCTCAATTCATCCAAATGAAAGATAGTAACTGAAGCTGAAAATTCTGTTACCTCAACTGAAACACAAAATTTTCTTTTATTTCTTATGTCATCGAAACATGCTCGACTGTATTTTCTCTTTTAGCAGTCGCTACTATACCTTCATCGGGACTTTTTTTTTATCACGTATTAATATCACGTATATCTTTTTTCTATTATTCATCAGCATGTCAATATTTTTTTGAAACTCTCTTAAGATCTTTCCTCATTCAGCGCTCGGATCTAAACCTTAATCGGGACTTTTTTCTATCACTTATCAATATCACGTATATCTTTTTTCTATCATTCATCAGCATATCAATATTCTTTTGAAACTCTCTTAAGATCTTTCCTCATTCAGCGCTCGGATCTAAACCTTAATCGGGACTTTTTTTTTATCAGGTTTCATCTGCGTATCAATATTCTTTTGAAACTCTCATAAGTTCTTCTGACAAAAATTAGTCACGATTATGGGGAAAACCCATCGTTTACACCACTTATTTAAAAAATTAGCACCGAGAACGAATCATTACCAATTTCGATAGCATTGCACTTGGATCCCCTCTATTCATTGCATTAATTTTCAGTTAGGTTTGCTCGAAAAAATACCTGACCCAAAGGTACCGTGCGATAGTTTATTGCTGATTGCAACTGTAGTATTTTGCAATTCAGTACACACTCTAGCCAAAAAAGACGTGGAGTTTGGCAGGCATCTAAGTTTGAACAATTCCATCTGAATGAATCTCACAAGTGAGAAGGGAATGTAGCAATGGGGCTTTGATGCACAAGTTTCATAATGTCACTATGGTCTTATTAATTTATTGCATTCTCTAAATTGAAAATGAGGGGAAAGAAAAAGAGTTTCTATGGAAGCAACATAAAGAATATAAAATGTTTTTATTTCGTCCGGAAATGTAAAAGCAAAGGAAAAAACTCAAAATCATGTTGTAAAAAAAATAAGTAAATCAATTAAATTTTGTAGTGAGAATATAGATCGAATATAGTTTTAATTTTATAATTTATTGCCTGGAAAAACATAGATTTTTTACAAAACTGCACTGCATATAATTAATTAAGAAACAAAAGCGCACATCTGTATCGAACAAACTACCACCCCAGTAAACTAATTGATAAATTCATTTCCGCCTATAAACCGGATGTTTGCTTTTCCATATAAACGCAGGTCAGCCTGTACTTCCTTTTAATATCTGAAATTATAGTACTCTGCGAAAGAATACCAGATATAAAATATACATTTTTTTCAAATAGTTTCGATAAGGTTGCCCAGAAAAAATTATTTTTAAGTATGAACTGAAACATATTTTCAGCAATTGTTAGTGCACAGTTTAATTTAACCCGTGAACAAGTGTTCATTCCAAGAAAAGTAATCATGCTACACGCTGTAAACTGTTACACGCGATAATTGATCATTGGTCAAACAATTTAAATGTATAAATGCTCTTTACTTATTCAATTTCAGCTTCCAATAACAAGCTGTAACCTTTGTATTCCATTCTATCTTAGCTTCGGCTGGAAGGAATGAAAATTAAATATCTCGCGATTCCCATTCCTACTGAATAGATGTCAATGAATAGGAGGAGATCATGCTTAAAGAAATCTTTCTGGTCACTGGATAATAAATAATCTCATTAAATTACACAGCTATCAATGTATTACGAATGGAAAATCCATTTAAAATGTTGGAAATTTCTACATTTAGGGCTTCGTCGAAATCAGTCATTTGATATAATCAGTTTCGAATGGCTGTGATGCAAAAGTACGCGTTTGGATTGCTAGAGCAATTGTTCAGTAATATAAAGAGTATTTTATACTGCTCTTTAGTCTGCAGATGCTTCAGATGAATAAATGTAAGGATTGTAACAGTATTTTCGAAGGTTTCTTAGAAAGTTATTAATAATACTTTTCGCCTATTTTACATTTAGGTGTATTACGCCAATGCATATTATCTAAAAATACTTTTAACAAGCACACAAAGTAAAAATTTAAACAACAAAGCTTTAGGCACAAATTTGAGCGGGTAGGCAGCAGAGCCCTCCGAAGAGGGGGGGGGGCGCGAGTGGAGCGATCAGCCAGGGCGCTAAGATATGAGAGGGCACCTTGAACTGAGCTTTTGCTGCATTACATGATTCAGTTTCTTTTCTTTTTTTTTTTCTTGCTATTTCTCTTTTCTTAAATAGTTGTTAAAATGCTAACACATTAAATTGAATTACCGTCTTTTCTGTTTCACAGAGATTACGTATTCAATTCCGTAATAATCAAAACATAAAAATATTCGGTATGTTTTTACATCGTGGTTATTACCATTCATTATTATATTATAGGTTACATAACGTAACAGTAATTATATTTCTATACAGCCACTCATTTTACCCCACTACAGTTGTTAGCGCGAGTTTGGTGTCTTTGTGTTGGGGGGGAGTTGAAAATATTCGCCCTAAGTGCTGTCGTCTCTTAAGCCCTTTGTTTCAACTGGAATGAAAACGATTTTATGGATTAAGATAAAGGATGTTTTTTTTTAGAGAGGATATATAACTTTAAGTTTGCAACACAGTTTTATATGTGTGCCATTTTGATAGCTGTCACTTGTTTTGTGTTCAGTTTGGTTTGCCATTTCATCATGAATAGACAACAAGACGGTGTAACACGCTACACAGCGCGTGTCACAATTGAATTATTGAAAGAAACGTTCGGTGAACGAATAATTTCGAGTAATGGACCCCTGAATTGGCCTGCAAAATCATGCGATTTAACACCGCTGGACTACTTTTTGTGGGGCTATGTGGAGTCTCTGGTCTGCCACAGACGATTGACGTTTTGGAAGAGAACATTGGCCACCTTATCACTGACATACGTCCTCTATTGCTGCAAAAAGTGAGAAAATTGAACTTTCCGATTGGACTTGCTCCGAGTCAGCCGAGGTGGCCATATGCCAGAAATCATATTTAAATAAAAATAGCAAAGAATTATCTTTCGAATAAAGCAACATTCATGGCAATAAACAACATTTAACTGTGTTTTATTTGAACCTAAAATTCTATACCTCTAAAAAAAACACCCATTACATCTGATAAATGCTAACTTTAATCGTTGACTTTTATCAAGTTTCTCTTCCTCTGTTAGCCATATGTCAGCACTTAAAAACTGTTTCCTTCTAACTTTAGAAGTATTCGTAGGTTTTTGAAATTGCTGTGCTTGATATAAGTTGTTGCTTCTAGTTCTGCTTTTTAGCACATTGGGGTGGTTTAAATCAGTCAAAAGTCTTTTATTCACTGAAGTTGATAGAATGAGCAAGAAAAAATAACATGGAGCGAGGAAAATCTTTTATTTTCAAAACGTTTAATTTTTAATTATTTTTTTACAAAGTTCAATTTTTCAAACAACGCTTGGTCTTTATAACGTCATAAATAATGAACTTTGGTGCGTACTCCATTGGCACCCTGAATTCTTACGCTTGCTGTCTACCGCGTTCCCGGCTTTGATAATTCAGAAGAAAATTAAATATTGCGCTCCGCGCTTGCTATCAATCATATCGTTGCCAACACATGTGAGTAAAGATACGAATTAAATGTATGCGCTCTGCGCTAATGGCATCGATGAATGGCATTTCATCACTTGTGATGTCATGTTCAGAAGTGTAAGAAATTAAATCGAGTCTGCGCACCGATTAAAATATTTTGTTAAAAAATATTAAACTTTGTCAAAGTATTTAATAAAAGGGTCAGATCCTATGTTTTTAAACATGCTCTTTCAAAAAAAAAAAAACTTGTAAAATTTCAGAAACGACCCCATTGTGTTTATTTACTTCTTAAAATCTAAAGTGCTTGTGATGTATTAGTTTACTTTTTTAAAAAAGATACCGTTATATCTGAATTATTTCTCGTACGTTAGGTTTGCTTTTCTCCTGAATGTATGATTTTAACAGAAGCAAGCAGTGCATAAAATCAACTTTTTTTTTTTTTTTTTTGAAGTTTTTTTGTTTGAATGAGTTCTATTTTGGACAAAAAAATTCTAACATTTTCTTCAGAATAATTTTCTAAGTTTTCTCCCTAGCTATTTCTATTATTTAAAAAAAATACATTTATTTATTAAGAAACTTTGTTTATTGTAGGTATTAACATATTAGCGGAAGCTATAAACATAAATATTTTACAACCTGTTTAAATACAATGTATATGGTCACAAATCACGTACGCGTAACTTACAGCATAAACAACTTTAAAAAAGAAAAGTACAGTTTAATTTTCCTCTTCATGCAAAATACCCGATTGACGCTACTGCTTATCACAGGAAAGGACTAGTAATCCATTGAAGCTGCATTCAATAATAAATCCTGCATCAACAATTTCTCAGAGAAACACCCACGTTTTCCGCAAGGTGTCGGAAACGCTTGACGTGCAGCCTTTTCCTTTAAGCAGCAGTAGATCATAAGATTGTGGGTGGTTTCGGGCAGGAAATTAGTCGGAAACTTCCCACGTCTTGCATCTATTCTTTTAGAAAACTACAATTTACGAAATGATGCCTGGCTGGTTATTTTACGCAACATATTCATATATTTATTAACGTGATCGTCAATTCATATCCTTTACTGTAGTATATTGTTTTTTTTTATCGTAGTATGCGTTATTAATCTACTATATTCTTTCTATAGTTTTTCTTAGATTAATCAGATATATAATGAATTTTGTGAGCCAAACTGAAATAATTATCTGGTAAAAGTCGAAAGTTATTAAAACTCTTTTTATATTTGTAGAAAAAACTTCTATAAGCGAAATTTAGATATAATATTAGTAAGATAATTAAAATCCTCATATATATAATAGCCAATGATCGAGTAACGAGCGTGTTTCAACAATGAAACTCGCGCCACGGCATGATAATTTGATAATATGTTTTGGTAATGTTTAACATGCAGGGAAAGGCTTGATTGTGACAAGGCTGAACTGGATCCGGTAACTTAACTGTTTTACTGGTAAGACTATGTCATTTCAGAGGAATGAAGAAACGAAAGAATGGTCAGCAATGAACGCTACTTACTAGAGTTTAGGGTTCATCCGCTGCAGTTAGGGTTACCATTTCAAGTATCAAAATATCATCAAACAGGCAATGGCTTCGTTCAAATGTAGAAGCAATTTTCACCCGTCATACCTTGATGGGCGATTTTCTAGTATTTAAGAATGAGTAAAAATATTTCTAAAATTTAGACATAGAAACTCCATTCAGAACTGCTAATAATAAAAAATTGTGTAAAGCAAGGTAACTTTTTTGGCTTGTCTACTTATGTGCCTCTTATAATGCACTAATTTTTAAAAAATGAATTTCTAATGGGGCACCCTTTTAATTGCTTTTTGATTTTTAAAAAAAACTACTTTTTTTTTAGAATTTGAACGAAATTTAAGGCGTGCTACCAGTAATTAAAATTATTTTCATTGTTAAAAATTGCGTAAAAACTAACTATTCTTTATCTATTGTCATATCTTTAATGTAAATAAAATTGGGTTGGTTAGTTAAGAAACACGCCACCTTTCTCTGACTTATACGGTCAAACCTTGATATCTCGAAGCCCTTGATGTCTGAAAAAAAAAATTATCCCTGCATTTTCCATAAAATCTCTTACGTATTTTACATAGTTATCTCAAAAAAATTCGAATCCCTTGATGTGTCGAAATTTTTGCACAGAAGCAAGTTTCAATTGCCAAATTTTCCTCAGCAACTTTTGTAGTAGAATCAGTTCCAGAGACAATTGCTTGTAGTTGCTCATCCTGTTTCTTGGAAATTTTGAGAAAAGGGATTGTGGCGAGATAATGGGGCGGGGGATGAGTAGGGGTAGTGAAGTTGTAATCCTTTTTATCTCAGTGTATTCCTAAGAGTTTATACTATTCCTTTTACATTTTTCCGGAGCACGTTGCCTACTTTGGGGACAAGAGACCGATTTTTCGTCAGTTTTCAAGCGAAAACGGAAAATGCCTTCCATATCCTCATCATTCTGCTTTTTTAACTCTTGCAAAATGGCTGCCAAACAGTTTTTGAATGAGGGGTTATTGGTTGAAAAAATTATGATTTTTACATTTGTTAGTGAAGAAAGTCGAAATTGCTGTTCACTTCAAAATCCCATCCAGTACTCCCCCCCCCCTTTTCACAATAATAAAAAACTATCAAGGAAGTGAAAGAAAACTATGATGAAAGAAATTGTTCAAAAATTAAAATTATAAAATCCGTTTATTTAGAAGCAGCTAACAATCCAGCGGAGCACTATCTTTGAAACCATTAAAAAATTGAATACTAGATATTATTACATCGAGATAGAGAAATGGACGGGTAAATAAACTTCTAACCCAGTAAAATGTTGAAAAATAAATTATTAATCTTAATACAAAGTGATCCTATAGTACATATAAAAATATATATATGGTATGCATAGTTATGGAAGTTACTAGTGCACATTTTTCAAAACTTTAATAACTTGAAAACTAGCTATCTTGAATTTCTTTCTCGTCCCGAAAGATTCGCGAAATCAAGGTTGTACTGTATAACATTTCAAAATACATTGCATACACAAGTATTAGAGTATTACGGAAACTCTGTATCAATTCAAAATGTTGTGAGCTTTGAAAAAAAAATCACTAGTTCTGCTATTTTTTTAAAATTTCGGGTCATAAAGTTTTTTTTTTAATTTTTTTTTTCAATTTAGCTTCTGCTCAAAAGTAAGCGTTACTGTTCAATTAATCTCAAATTTTAAACCATTTTATACTTCTATTATGCGCTGCAATGCACTAAACTATTCCGTGTTGGCAGCCTAATCCTGCTATAAATACGAGAAATGCATAACTCGTCTGCTGTAATTCAACAATGTCTCATAGCTTCGAATCAATTTAAGAAATATATATGGGTCACAATATCGAAAGCTGATATAAGTTTCGTTCACAAATCTTGAATAATTGTAATGACTTTCCATTCGTCTGCGCAAGATACTTGCTTTTCTCAAGGCTCATGTTAAATCATCTGCCCATTTCCGTGCTAAATCCCTCAAAGATAGTTGGCAGAGGAGTGTAAATCATTTGCAGATGCTTCAGCTGAAAACCTGTCTTGTAATATCCGCCTGAAATATGTACCACTGCAAATTTAGGATCCTCTGTAATGACTGTCATCTGCAGATCAGCAACAGCTTTGAGTATATGAGTCGTAAAAGGTATAGAGCAGATACAACCAATGACGAATACAAAAGCAATAAAATATTTATGAAAATTATATATATATATATATATATAATTCTTTTTTTTTGGGGGGGGGGGGGATACTCCTCGTATTACTCAATCTATAAAATCACCAGTAATAATATGACAAGTGCAAATTTCTTCTCCATTTCCATTCTATTCCATCTGCAGAAACAAGAAATCGAACGAGTAGAGTTAGCTAAAGTTGTGATTTTGAAAAACGTAATTTGAATTCAAGGTATCAAAATTCAAATGAATGCAAGGGGCTGGATGTTGACAATGATGTTGCGCGTGGCAACATCCGTATTAAGTCCAGTTAGATGTTGTGTGTGCTGAATGTTTTCTTTTTTCCTTTCTTTTTTTTTTTTTTTTAATTTCATTTTTTTCAGTGAAAATGTATTTCAGAAATATAATAGTAGTATAATGTTACTATCACAAAACTTAACCTTTTTTTTTTTTCATTTAAATGCTCCATCTTAAAAATGAAAAAAAAAAAGATTAAAGCGGATAAAAATTTAAGCGATTGACACTAAAAACCAATTCTTGCTCTCCTCTGGGATGCATTTGTACTAAATTAAATCAGAACCACTTGAATGTTAAAAATTAGACAGATGATGGAAAATGAATTTCAAACTTGCTTTAGAGACGCTTTTATTCAAAATCTTCATAATGATTATTTATTACTGCTTTATGGCAACCACATTCTGTAACAATGGGTTTTATACTTAATCATTTAATAGGGAAATTACATGAAGTTTAGTGTTTTACGCGTATTTTTTTTTCTTCTGATAGCAAAGGCATAAGACCTAAGTCAAACCACACCCTGTTTATTAAAAAAATAATCATCAGAATTGGTACACTAAGTGAGACGCTATGAGCTAGCAAAAAATCGCTTTAAGTATGTGTACAAAATTTGTAGAGTTCACTCGATTTTTCCAGCATCCCATCATTAGACCCGGACATAATAACCAACCACCTAAGGTGGGTGGACCATGGAAGGCAGACTATAAAAAAAAATCCTAGTTATTTTCATGTAATGACAAATTCCTTCCACTCACACCTAGCTCCATCAAACTCTAGGACACAGACTCGGCGGACAGTATCTCGCGTCATTATTTTGTTAGTGCAGGCCCTCGCTTCGTAGACTTCGGTCATCAAAAGTCAAAATTGTAATTTCGCACACTCAGCAAAAGGTAATTTTTTGTGTAAATAACCCATTATTATCTTATTTTTTTTAAGCTGCAAATTATAATATAAGGATCTGGTATCATACTAAAGAAAATATAATAGTAATTTTGTTTCGAGTTTAGTTAAAACATCGGTAGTGTTCCTATGAATGCCGGTGGTTCCCTGTAAGGTCAATCAAAAATTTGACGGTTGACCTTGCTAGGGTACATGGGACTTCCAAGGAACATTTAAAAATCACGGAAGTATAAACATTTAGGTTTTAGAAATCAATACGTACCGGGAAAGTTCAAAAAATGTTTTATGTTTATAATAATATTTTTGGTAAGGGTTATTCAACACTGTAAAAACGATTCAGAAACGTTCCTGGAAAATAATGGGCAGCTGATGTGCCCAATTTCTTCCAATAACATATCTTGAAAAAAACCAGGAACGCTTTCCGCTAAAAGTCAGTAACCTTTCTGAAATCAACCTTAAAACTTTATGAAGAAGAACGAAATCTGCCCTGTTAAAGCCAGTCATGTCTCTAGAACCTTCTAAAAAAATTAAGTAGGTTTAGTGTACTTAATTAGAACCTTCCTAATTTACCAAGAAGGCTCCATAAAAATCTGAACGTCCACGGCCAAAGCTATGCAAGAAGGAACCAAGCATATCTCTTGCCTGAAATTCCTGCTTTGCATAAGCTTTAAGCTATCTATTGACATTTGTGCTGTCATTGGGAGCTTAGTCAATCTGGACAGGCCGTAAGCAACCTTGCGCCGATACACTTAATAAGCACGCTCATTCATTCTTTAAACTGGTTACTAAAAATATTTTCCACAACAATGAAAAGTATGCACGTGTGCAACTTGTAGCGATTCAGGAAACTTTTTTGTGATTATACTTGTTTTTACGGGGAAATAGGTGAAAACGTGTGAAATCCCGAGACGTTCCACGGAAATAACCAGTAACATTTCGGAATTTTTTCAGTGAACATTTTAATTCACACTGAATAGCTATTTCTTTTTAGATTATTTTATTACAGATATGTCTTTACATTTCTTTTATATAAAAGTTATTTCTATAAATATGGTTATAAGAGTAAGTCGATAATAGTATAGATGATTAAATTGTTTATGCATTATTTCAGATTTCAAGAATGTCAGGACCAAAACCTTGAAAAAAAGGAAGAATGTACATGAGATGAAGATACAGTCGGACCCCAATTTGACGAATTCATCGGGACCGAAACTTTTAATACCTTAAATCGGGGTTATTCGTAATATCGGGGTGTTAAAAAAAATGCACTTACTTTATCTAAAAGCCCTAGTAAGCAACTAAGCGTAAATATCCAAAAGAAGAAAGTGTACACTTTTTGTTCAGCATTCCACGAATTATTACACACTAGTTAATTTGAAATCTTAAAGTACTAAGTAATAGATGTTTTGCAATTTCCTTGATACTTGACTCGAAATAGTTCTCTTTTGACTTCATGGAGAGAAGAAAATAATGTGCCATTTACATCCTGCTCATGAAGCATGAGATATGTTTTTAGTTTCTAGGCCAATGTATGGCATCTGAAAAAGTAACAGCTTTGATGTGAGTTTCATTATTACTTTCTGCATCAGAATCGCTATTCATTGGTTGCACCTCGCCCTTCAAAAATGGCAGATTCCAATAAAAGTGTTTCTGCTTCGGACACTATGGATATGTCATTTGGAAAACAATCCAATGTTTCCTAACTCAAATTGACAAAAAAAAAATGATGCTGTTCAAATGATTCGTTAATTCGGAGTTTATCATTCGTTAAATCGGGGGTTTTGCTTTCATTTCAATCGGAGTGGAAAAATTCGCTAAATCGCAAAACTTGTTAAATAGAGGTTTTTTAAGTCGGAGTCGGACTGTATATCTTAGAATTAAACATCCGTTTAATCAGTGTTCTGTAAACCGTCTCTCTACTCTATTTCAAATTTATTAAATATGTTTTGAAGTTAGTTTCTAAAATACTTTAACATTTTACCTGAATTTTCAATTAAAAACCAACTAAGAATCTCAGAAACTACGTACTTCAAGCACGAATTACTGCTGAAGTCGTAGCTGTTCAAGCCGTAAAGAAACAAATACCTTTTTCTAAAGATACACTATAGCCGGAATGTTCGAAATTGCCCCATTTGTTTCTCTTTTTGTGGGCTTGCTTTGTCGATAACTATCTCCGAATTCGAAATACGTTCAAGGCTCGTAACTATCAGTCAAGAAGTAATGTAAGAGAGTATTTTTCTTTGACTTTTTTTTTAGAAGACGCAGATTAAAGTTACTTAATATAAATTGCCCACAATATTATGTTCAACGAAAACAGTATCTACAAGAGGTTTATTGACCACTAGCGGTACCTGCACGGCTTTACCCGTAGTAGAAAATTTGTAAGTCATTTGATTCGCGTGTATATTTACAATTAATGAATGATGAATTTTTCACCAATATGCTATGTTAATTTGCTCGTCCATGTTATGGTTAATACTCGTCCCTGTTATGGTAATTTGTTTCGTAAAATGGGCTTAAAATTGGAATAGAAAAAGAACAAAATCGAACTTTCGAAAAATCACTTCGAGTTGCTCCCCCCTATGCAATGAACTAATTTTGTGCGAAATTTCATGAAAATCGCCCGAACGGTCTAGGCGCTATGGGCGTAACAGACATCCAGACATACAGAGTTTCATCTTTATTATTAGTTAAGAATAGAAAATCGGCCGAACGGTTTAGGCGCTATGCGCGTAACAGACATCCAGACATACAGAGTTGCAGCTTTATTACTAGTGAAGATTTTGTAAACTTTTAATAACGTCATTTTAACCCAAAAAACGAATCTTTAACAAAAATTAACTTGGAGAAATGTTTTTCATACATCCAGCGCTCAAAACTCATCCAGCACATATAGCTATTAATTTGTATTATTCACATGCAAACGATCGTGCATCTGAACTAATAATAAGAAGTTACTTACAGAACATAGCAAGCCTCTTTCCTTATACACTTATCGACTTTCTAGTATTTGATTAAGTCTCTTTTAATAAGCTAAAATTTTATTTAGCTCAGATTAATGTTCTTTTAATTAGCAAATTTAATTAATGTTCTTTTAGATTGCTAAAATTTATCCAGCGCAAATAACTACTAATTTTTATTATTTAGATTTAAACAATACGGAATCTTAGTAATAACAAGAAGTTACACCCAGAACTAAACGAGCCTACTTTCTTGATGCACGCATCGACTTTCTAGTATCTGAAAAGAAAAACTTTCTTTTAATTAGCTAAGAATGCAAATTATATCAAACATACCTTTTTAACATTTAAAGCTCATTTCTGAAAATAAAATATGCCTCTATCATCGTATAAAATAGATAAAAGAATATAAATAAACCAACAAAAAAGTAGTAGTGCATTTTAAACAATGCAGCTGATGTGTATTTTTATATAATTAAAACGGCTTTTCTACTAACAAATAAGCAGAAAGTTTGTCTGGATGTATGTCTGTCTGTTACGCGAGTGAGACCAAGATTTTTCAGTTGATTTTCATGAAATTTTGCACAAAATTAGTTTGCAGCATGAGGATAAGCACCTCCAATCGTTTTTCCTAAAATTCGATTTTGTTCTTTTTCTTTTCCAATTTTAGCCTTATTTTCCCCACAGATTTAATAATATAGAAAAGAAATATTTCATTGAAAATTTTAAATTTTCGGTCATTTGAAAGCTTGGAATTTTCTCTATTAGAGGGAAATTGTTTGAAGTTTCTATGAGCCTTAAGAGAGCTATCAGAATTGTTTTTAAACACCAGAAAAGGCGGCTTACCTTAAGCAAACCAAGCGTAATTTAATGATTGAGCTCGAGAATAAACAAAAAGGTAAAAGATGAACACTTCGCAACTAAAATTAACGTTTTGTTTTGTTGCCCTGATTATGTATTTTAGCAATTCTGTTTGTTTCGTTTTTATTTTTCCTTTCTTTTAATATTTTTCAAATGTTTTTTATTTCACAGATCCAAAATTTTTCTGCCTAATTACAAACGAATTAAGTTTAAGTATTGTCACTGTTCAATAAAAGTCGTCTCCTTTTTTACTTCCTTTTACAAAGTAAAGGAAGTATTGTATTCGCGAAAAAATGTTCACCCAAAAATTGGCCTTAATTACTATTTTGTCCCCAATGAATATTGAGTTTTTTTTCTCAACCCCACCACACCTGGATATATGCCTAAGAACGTATAGACACCCAAAATATCCATTTTGACGATCCCCGAATTATTTACAACGACTTTTCTCGTGACGTCTGTATGTATGTGCGTATATACGTACGTATCTCACACAACTGAAAATAACTGAAAAACGCTATGTCCTAGAAAGTTGAAATTTGGTACGTAGACTCCTAGTGGAGTCTAGTTGTGCACCTCCCCTTTTGGTTGCATTTGGATGTTCCAAAGGGAGTGTTTTACACCTTTTTGGGGGGAGGTCATTGTTAAGTTTAATGCAAACTCAAGTGGTGTTGTAATTAAGCAAACACATGACGATATATCGTCAAGCTTTTGGTCACCAAGTCGCCAAGTTTTTTCGCCAAATTGATGACAAATTTGGCGGGTTTTTTTTTTTTTTTTTTTTTTTTTTTTTTTTTTTTTTTTTTTTTTGCATCTGGTTTAATTTTAGCCACTAATGGCGGTATTTAGAGAGTTAACCATTAAATCACATAAAAATGTCCAATATTTTGAAAATTAATCTGTATAAAACTTTTTTTTTTCTTTCTTTTTTCTTTTTTTTTTTTTTTTTTTTTTTGGCCTCAGTTCGCAACAGACTTGGAATAAAAATATTTAAAGCGTTTCTTTGCTTACTTCATGGCATTATTATCATTAAATTGGCGTAAAAGGAAGTCATGTGGTGCATACATCAGCTCGTTTTTTCTTAGTTTTAATGGAATTATGATCAATGTGCAATTGAATCTTAAATGAGCGAGATATTAAGTTTTTAACCTAAGTGTGGCCATATAATTTGGCACTTTCCTTGGTAGTTCTACCATTTGACTGACCTTCAAGAAAAAACATGAATTTTGAGGACATGATGAGACGAATTTGAGCTAAAGATGACTCATACTTGAGAAACAGTTTACGTTGTATTACCGCATATAAGAAGCTCATACTTTGACTAATTAATCAACATATTTACCTAGGTATTTACTGCTCATAAGTAAGAATTTTTCTAAAAAATAGACTCACCGACATCTTAGTGCACTTTTAAAAGAGATGTATATCTTTAAAAGGTTATGCATCCACACTTATGAAAAAAAAAAGTTTCCTAAATGAATTTATGTAATGTGCAAAGTGTTTGAAATGCGTTTTTAGGCAAAAACGCATTGAAAATATCAATATGAAGACTAAAAACACAAAAGCTTACTGCAATCTAAAACATAAAATTAAGCCATTGGTTGTTGAATTTTCACAGCTCCAATTTAAAGAGTCAAGATTACTAACCAGATATACCAGATATATAAAATGAATGCATGTGTATGCATGAATTAGGGATGCGCAGATTTATTGGCAGTAATCGGTCATAATCGACCTGCTTGCCGATTATTCAGAATCGTCCAAATTCTGCCGGTTAATCGGCAGGGAAAATATTTCTTAAATGCTTTTCAAATCGGAAAGTATTTTTTGAACAATAAACCAAGATGAATAATGTTTTCAACAATAAATTAATGTAATTTTCTGCATCATATGTAATAACACGTATCCTGAAAGTGTACTGGTTAAAATAAAGACAAGCCGTAACAAAATTTGCGCAAAACTGAATAAAATATTGAAATTTATCTTCACAGCTGATGTTCACGTAACACTATTATGGGGACCTAAATCTGGATACCTTTAAATTGTAATGTAAAAACATGAACTTAAGATCGTCAGGATTTTTTTAAATAAAATTGTGGATTGAAGTAATGTTAATTTTGTTAATTTATATTTTCTGTTTTGAATAAATATGTGCATTTTCAATGTTGCAATATGCTGTATTTTTCAATAATTTTCTCCACGCATTATATTTAGTTTGGTGATACAAGTTTTATTAATAATTTTCATAAAGAATAAAAGTCTTGAATTGAGGTGGTTACTAATACAGAAAAAATAGCTAATAAGTTAAAGTGTCTGCTGAAAATAAGAAACTAACCAAATATTTGAATTTGTATTTCTAGTTATCATAAAATGTAATTTTATTGACGATAATGTGAAAGTTTCCTCACAGAAATTGACTGAAATTTTGAAGTATTATTTTTGAAAAAAGAAAAAAAAAAGATAATGGAGAAAATTGCAGTAATTTAAAATCATTCCGGTCCCGCCGATTAATCGGTAATCGCTCAATTTGTTTATCGGTGCATCTCTTGTACAAAGCTGCTAAAACTTGAGCTAAAAATTAATCTAAATTAATTCATTGCTAAATATTTAAAAAAACTACGTATCTTTGTTAATTAAAAAAAAAATGATTCTTAAAAACTTTTATACAGATTTTTAAGTAGTATAATTTCAAAAAAAAAAAGTTATCCAAACATCAATTTTGGTAATTGAATGATATTTTTAAAAGTAGGAAATTTAAAGTGCATTGCACAAAGTTGTAAAAAAATTCTGTAAATTTAAAACTCTTCTAAGGGACAGTTTTTCTTAAAGTTCACTAAAAGATTTTCGTCAAAACTGTTATTCAAAGTAAACGCTCCATACTTTCGAAGAAAATGACTTCTTTGAAATCCGAATGCTTTATCCCAGTCGGAGAGCATGAACTATTCCCTTGCCTTTGATTTTTTTTCCACAGTGCACCACTACCTTGGTTCGAATTATAGGAATGAAATGCAGGGGCTTAATTTGCATCCACAAAATGCAAATGTCATCGATTGGAGAAATTTTGCATTATATTTTTCTTTGTGACTACCTAGAAAAAAGGAGAAAAAAGAACCGGAATTTCTTAACGAAGGGAATCCATTGGATAAAGAGTAAAAAAAGATTTGAAAGAAAAAAAACTTTTTTCCATTCGAAAAGCAAATCTTATTAGGCATAAAACATATTACTGAAAGGATATTTACGGAGAGAAAATAGTTCGTCACATTCGATTTGTTTTATGCATAAATATGTTTCAACTAATTTTAGCTAAAGTCGCGGTTGAGTTAATTAATTTTTATTTCATATTCAGCGATTACAACACTTTCGAAACGGCTAACATTTGATTGGTGCCAATGTGGCCACTTGGAGAAGATTTGATTAAAATGTTTTACTTAAAAAGTTAGTTGTTTTTTATTTTTAAACACTGAACAGAGTATATGATATCAAACTTGAACTGCATTTTTGGGTCGCCTTCGTACATAAGCAGCGAAGCACACTGGTCTAAAAAAATTTCACTCTGAGTGCTCCCCCCCCTCTCTATCTTTTTTTCATAAGAAACTTCTAATGCATTTCTCAAACCTTCATTTATTCGGATTTTGAGAATAGACCAGTGATATTTTTGATACGTTTATAATTAGTATGTTGTGGCCATCACGAAACTTTCTTCTATATTTTTCTTTTTTTTTTCTGATCCCTCCCCATGCTTGACGAGGAAGCAATATTCCCAACAAAAACAAAATGACACATGCAAAAACTTGACTACCATCCCAATGTCTGAATTATTTTAAAAGCAAAGCAAAGAGCGAAAATTGAAAGTTATTTTAAAAGCCTTGCTTGAATTAATTAGAAATATTTTATTTGTTAACAAACATAAAATGGCAACAGTTAAAAATTTTAAATCATTGAGATAATATTTCCGATCATTTCCATTCAATTAAAATCACGAGAAATACGCAGACGACGATCTATTACGATTTATCTTTCTTATTGTTGCATTAATAAAGCTATTTTTATTCAAAAAAAAAAAACACCTCTTGGAGCGATTGGCGTCAAAATTGAACCAAAGCCTGTTTACATATGGATTCACATATATTCCAAAGTTCAACCAGAACGTAGCATTACTTCTTGAGATAGGGCACTCACAATGGAAAAAAAGAACGGGCCATTGCGCTACCCCCTTTTTAGCTGTTGACACAAAAATAAAATCAGCTCTTATACCCACTAAGGACTACTTGCCGATAAATTTTTCTTTCATTCCGTTCATTATTTCTTGAGATACAGCAGTCACAATCGACGACAAAAAACGTTCTATAGCTCAATCCCCGTTTGAGCTATTGACACCAAAATTGAATCAGCGCCTGCTCCTGTTAGGGACAACGTATGGACCAAATTTTGTTTGATTTCGTCAGTTACTTCCTGAGGAATAGCAAGCACGCGTAACTCAAAAAACGTCCCATTGCTCCACCCCCCTTGGAGGAATTCGCGCCAAAAACCAATGGGCACAAGTTCACATAGGGGCACATATGTGTACCAAATTTCGTTCGATTTCATGCGGTAGTTTTTGCTGTAGAGCGGCCACAAAAAACTGGTCACACACAGACGTGACACACACACATACACACACACACACACAGACAGACATTTTCCAAAAATAGTCGAAATGGACTCAGCACACCTCAAAACGTTCGAATCCGTCAAAATTCGAAATTCGAAAATTTGCACGAATCCAATACTTTCTTCTATGTATTAGATATAGAAGAAAGTAAAAATAAATTCCTGTTGTAATAACAGCAGCCTATTTGTCTTTGAGTAGTCACTATTTTACTTGTCATAATAAGATTTCCACCGTTTTAACTAGTGTGTAGTGCGCTTTCATAAATATAATTTATTCACATGTAAAATTATTTTAAAAAAATTTGGGAAAAAATGCTTTTCTAATGTTTTGGAAGGGTGGGAACATGAAGTTTATTCAAACGGAATTGAAGTAGTAAGAATTGAAAGCAATGTTTTCAGCGCGAAGAATTAAATGTTTTTACTTTCTTCTATATCTAATACATAGAAGAAAGTATTGGATTCGTGCAAATTTTCGAATTTCGAATTTTGACGGATTCGAACGTTTTGAGGTGTGCTGAGTCCATTTCGACTATTTTTGGAAAATGTCTGTCTGTCTGTGTGTGTGTGTGTATGTATGTGTGTGTGTATGTATGTGTGTGTGTATGTATGTGTGTGTGTATGTATGTGTGTGTGTATGTATGTGTGTGTGTATGTGTGTGTATGTGTGTGTGTATGTATGTGTGTGTGTATGTATGTGTGTGTGTGTGTCACGTCTGTGTGTGACCAGTTTTTTGTGGTCGCTCTACAGCAAAAACTACCGCATGAAATCGAACGAAATTTGGTACACATATGTGCCCCTATGTGAACTTGTGCCCAATGGTTTTTGGCGCGAATTCCTCCAAGGGGGGTGGAGCAAGGGGACGTTTTTTGAGTTACGCGTGCTTGCTATTCCTCAGGAAGTAACTGGCGGAATCAAACAAAATTTGGTCCATATGTTGCCATCAACAAGAACAGGTGCTGATTCAATTTTGGTGTCAATAACTGAAACGGGGGGTTGAGCTATAGAACGTTTTTTGTCGTCAATTGTGACTGCTGTATATCAAGAAATAATGAACAGAATGAAAGAAAAATTTATCGGCAAGTAGTCCTTAGTGGGTAAAAGAGCTGATTTTATTTTGGTGTCAACAGCTAAAAAGGGGGGTAGCGCAATCGCTCGTTCTTTTTTTCCATTGTGAGTGCCCTATCTAAAGAAGTAATGCTACGTTCTGGTTGAAATTTGGAATATATGTGAATCCATATGTAAACAGGCTTTGGTTCAATTTTGACGCCAATCGCTCCAAGAGGTGTTGATTTTTTTTTTTTTTTTTTTTTTGAATAAAAATAGCTTTATTAATGCAACAATAAGAAAGATAAATCGTAATAGATTGTCGTCTGCGTATTTCTCGTGATTTTAATTGTATGGAAATGATCGGAAATATTATCTCAATGATTTAAAATTTTTAACTGTTGCCATCTTATGTTTGTTAACAAATAAAATATTTGTAATTAATTCAAGCAAGGCTTTTAAAATAACTTTCAATTTTCGCTCTTTGCTTTGCTTTTGCAATAATTCAGACATTGGGATGGTAGTCAAGATTTTGCATGTGTAATTTTGTTTTTGTTGGGAATATTGCTTCCTCGTCAAGCATGGGGAGGGATCTGAAAAAAAAAAGAAAAATATAGAAGAAAGTTTCGTGGTGGCCACAACATACTAGTTTACTTAAGTGATTATTTTATTAGTAAATCTGAGACATTTTTCAATTATTGGGAAAATCAAATAATTCACCATTCAATTTTCCGTCTTTCTCTCTTTTCATTCTTGAAACTGAAAATAAGATTTACGCCTTTAAACTTCCCGAGGTTTACAGTTAATTAAAAAACTTCAAACATTTGAATTCCAATTTTTAACTTCATTGACTCTCACACATATATCACAGTTACATTTTTGCACTAAAAAGTTAAAGGAAATGTTACGGCTTACAAATACGTTAAAATCTACACAAATAGAGTCGGAATCTTTTCCAATTAATTTTTAACAATTTATTTACTAAACTGTTTTAATCTGTGCTGCTTTCGGAGGCGAGCAGAGGGATGCTGTCAACCAAAACATTTGATATCTTATTGTAAACATATTGCGAATGTAATGTAAATTGGTTTAAAACAACCCTTTTTTATGCGAGTTTCCCCAGATCCCATGGTACGTTCCCCCAAATACTTTAAACCAACTACTGCGCTGATTATAGTTTATTTTGTTCAGAGACTTACTTTTAATTCATGTTTGAAAAACATTGTAGCCATAAACTGTGAGAAGGTTTAATTTCATTCGACATAATACAAACACTAGAAGTATCCTAAAAACATTTCCAAAAAAAAAGGGTAAAAATTGGAGGACATAGGTTCTCTGGCGTTTCTGGTATTCTATTAATATGTTTATAAAACAGTTATACTGATATGAACGACAAATGGTTTTGAAGGCCCAGTTTACAATTAATTATTCATTTACATGAGTTTTCAAAATCAGGTTTTTCTTCCCTATGATAAACTTGGATTTTAATACTAGTATTTCGTTTTTAGAGTTCAGTCTATAATAACCACGTGTGATTTAATACTTTGTTCCATTACAAGGCAGAAGTAATATAATAATACTAGCAAAAATACCCGGCGTTGCCGGGGTCAGTTTTAATTGTGAGAAACAATCGCTACTTTCATTCATTGTTTGTTTTAACTGAAAGAACTCAAAACACACCGCTTTGACGTGATTAAAGATCGAGCTTCTTCCTTTAAGTATGAAGAACGAAAGAACATTCATTTAGAAACGTGAGCACGAATTGAAGCATATAAAAATTTGAAGAATTTCCAAAATATGAACTAACAAAAACAAAAATCAGTAAAAAAAACTTTGCGCTTTATTTAATTTAATAGTACACACACACACACAAAAAGAAAAAAAAGATCTCTACCATATTTCCCTCAGGGTTGTTTCCCTCAGGGCGAATGTTTAAATGACTTTAAACTCATGTTTGCTCCGGAGAAGCCTTGATTCAAAATTTTCATCATGATTACTTTTAATATTTCTGTTGTTAGGCAACGAATTTTTGTAACAATATTTTTTATATTTAATCACATAGAGTAAGGAAATTACATAAAGAGGTCCTGCTATACTAAGAAAGAGAAGCCGGAAGTTGCACCGCTGTATCCCAAGATCCTTAACTTCTTGCTAAGTATTTTAAGACAAATCTTGTTTCAAAACATTCTATCACTGAATCTCAATTGGTTGTTAATTTAAACTTAGATATTGTTGCAAGTTTATGAAGCACGTTTTTGAAATTGCATTAAAACATGAATTAAAATGCAAACCAATCCTCCAGCTACTTTATACGGTCTCTTTTCGAGATTGGTGAAAACTATACTCGAGAAGTGATCACGTTATCATAACCCTGCTCATCATTGCACCGCTGTATCCCATAATTCCGGCTTCAATTTCATCTCCATTTTACCATAGACGGGGCCTATCTATGTATATTTCTTTACTGCATGGTTAATCATAACATGGGGAAATTACATAAAATTTACTGTTTTCCAACATAACTTTTTGAAACAAAGTTTTTAATTAATAAATTATAGCCTAAGTTGTTCCCTGATAATGTAGCTATCTATGGTGAAAAAATGGTTAAAATCCGTCCTGTAGTTTTGAAGTTTACCCCGGACATCCGGACAGAAGTAGCCCTTTATGTATAAAGATAAGGATGCAACTCCTAAGAAAGCAATAAATGTCATGCTTGCTCCAGAGAGGCCTTGATTCAAAATTTACATTATCATTACTTTTAATGTTGTTGTTGTTGTTAGGCAACGAATTTTCGAAACAATGGGTTTAATCTTTAATCATTTGATGTGGAAATTGCATGACATTTACAGTTTTCGATCACGACGTTTTTAAACTAAGCTTTTTAGGAATAAATTATAGCCTAAGTTGCTCCCTGATAATGTAGCTACCAATGTGGAAAAAATGGTTAAAATCCGTCCAGTAGTTTTGAAGTTTACCCCAGACATCCGGACAGAAGTAGCCCTTTATGTATAAAGATTAAAAAATAACGAGTTTGTGTAATCTTGTTATATTGTTTAGAACAAAATTTGCCTAAAGCAGGCAATCGCTCAAAATCTATTAAAAGAACAAGGCATTTTTAAAATCTACTTGCATTAACGGGATATTAATTTCTGTAAGTTGTAGAGACAAAGAAAAACAATTGCACCCTGGTAGGCATGGTGTTTGCATTTTGTTAAAGTTTAATAAAATTATGAAAACTTTAAATCTAATATACCTAAAGATTAGTGGATTTATAACTCTAAAAATTGTTGTAGTGTTATGTAAAAAAGTTTTTTCTTCCCTAACAAGAGGAGATTTGATAAAAATATTCTTTTAAGCAATATTTTTAAGAAAATAGCTCAACAAAACAAGTATTATCTTAGAATAAAGAATACGAACTAAATTTTATATTTAAAATAAATTATTTCTGATCACGTATTACAACTATTCTAACCGTCAAAAAAAAATGTATAGCTCATAGGTTTTATTTTATTACTTTAATAATACTTTCTAAATCCAATAATGCCAGTTATTAGTTATAAATTATATGAAAATAAACATAAGTTAAAACTCAAAAGCAATCTGAATTTAAATTTAAGTTCCTTTTTTTTTTGGGCAAAATAGAGACAAAAAAAAAATTTCAAAATTTTCCTTTAATTTACAAAACAAAAACAATTTATCATCTATATATATTTTCGTTGTTATATTTATAGGCAAAAAACAGTTCACAAGCAAATCTTAAATTGTATTTTAACTTCTTGCACTGTCTAAAATATTTATAAATAATAAAACCGAATAAGAATACATTATTGGAAAATCGGACCAAAAGAGCAAAATTTAAACGAAACAAATCTGCGGAATTGATAAGTATTTGCAAAGACATCGGTCCATGTTTGTTCGCTTGCCTACCCCCGTTTACTGCTTGCGGCGACTGCCTCGCCTCTCTCCACCAGTTCGACTTCGGCTGCATACTTTAGCGACCGAATCGGCTGAAAGAATGTAGAGAGCGAAAAAATGTCCGACTCACGCTCTAATTGAAATCTCTACAAAAGCAAAACGTACAAAGGTGAGACCGGGTGAAATAAGTTCCTCACAATATTTTGACGTTTTCGGTTTCTTGTTTAAACCCTCAACTCTCAGTAGTTCCTCGAGAAAACGAGGCTTCAGACGGGCAGAGGTGCATAGAACAGGAGGCTGTGCCCCTACACGCTTCGTTCCCCGACTCTCATTCGCCGCCCACCTCTCCGCCTACGGTGTGTACCAACTCCGCCTACCGAGGAGTTGGTGCACACCGACTTCGTTAGTGTAGTTTGATGGCTTCGCCCTTCTTCGCTGCGTACGTCGGTTTGGCATCAACCGCACCTTCGGCGGTCTACCTCGGGAACCCCAACACCGCCTGTGGGGGATATTTTGCCAAATGTGATGACAGTGCTGGTAATTTCTCGCCGAGAAATTAGACAGAACGGAATGGCTGCCTCCTCCGGACACCCTGCATACAAAGTTACGTGTATCAAAATGGGAGACAATTAGGAGGTGATATAAAGTCACATACACACAGGTAGGCAGACGCACACAGATTTTTATTGCATAGGCTAGCCGTCAGGACAGCTGGATTAGCCGTTCACGGTGGTTCGCATAAAATGCTTTCGGCGGGTTGGTTTGCACTACCTTTGGCACTGTACATCGGAAGCTTTGGTTCCTTCTCACCGTGCTTCGCACTTAATTAATGTTCGCTCAAACTAGGAATTATTCCTTCAAGATCTATTTTTTATCTCTCGTCCACTCAACTAGAGTTCTTTCGCTAAAAAGTGATTATTGGCAAGTTACCAGAAGTGTTCCTCCTTCTTGAAGTGAGGAAACAGTTACTGAGAACCAACATTTTAACTAATAAACTAGCTCAAATTAGAGGTCCCCCGAAAAAATACGAATCTTTTGGTACCTGGAGTTCCCTTTTCTTCTCGAGGAGTTAAGGTTCCAGGTAGACGATCTCAGATTTTAGTAGTACTACTAAGAAAAGTATCCTACTTTCCCGTTTCAAAATGGCAAAAGCCGTTTTGCTCCTACAAAAGTTGAGAAGCAATACTTACTTTTAGTTCTAAAAAAACAAAATGGTTCCGTTGCATAATACATAAGAATACTCACTTGTCACTTCACACAAAGCAATTACTAATGAAAAATTAAGAAAACACCAAGCATTCAACAACTTCGAATACTATGTATTTAACGTTCTATGTCATTTCTAAATGCAATTCAGTTTGATAAAAAAAATGTTTTAAAAATCTGTACTCTGATTTTGAAATGTTAAACTCAAGTTTGAAGAAATTATTTCGGTTTTTAAGTATTAATATTTTCCGTATTTCCTTTGTTTCCTTGTATTTCATACTACGATAAGGAAATTACAATTCACAATATTAGCTTTAAATAATAACGTATAACACAATGATTCAAAAAGTCGGATCAAGTTTTCGAGGAAGGTTGCTTCCTTAAGAACATTCGTTATTCTAAATTCAATACACCTCTGACGATGCCAAAGCAGAGGTGGATTGAATTTAGAATAACGAATTATATTTTCCAAAATTAATTAGAAATTTTTGAAGTAAGAAGTACGTATGCTTTTGTCAACAATCCAACATATATTAAAACCAAGCTAAAAGAGAGACTAAAAGTGTTGACGAAATGTTATGCCATTAATCCGGAAAACTTTTCCGATGCTAGAGAATTGTTTTATGCGACATTTATTTCCAAAAAATGTGTTTACGTGATCTTAGATAATTTTGGTCGTTGCTTCACAAAAGTGTTTCTACAAAGGTTTTGTAAGTTGCTTAAATTTAAATTAAGTTGTATTCTTGAAGCTGTGTTGGTAAGGAAATTACAATATGTACCCAAAATAAGTTTTAGAAAGAGTTGACGTAAAAAAGCTCACTTTTAGTCCCCATTTTACAGATATCAAAGTTTGATTATTTTTTTTTTAATGAACAGAAGCACCTATTTCAATAATCAATACCGAATAGAGCTGGAGAATAGTTTTACGCGACATTTACTTTCAAAAAATGTTTTTACATGCTCTTAGATATCTTTTTTCGTTGCTTCACAAAGATATTTCTAGAAGGGTTTTGTAAGTTACATGAACTGAGTTGCATTCTTGAAGCTGTGTTGATAAGGAAACTAGGATATGCACCCAAAATAAGTTTTAGAAGCAATTGACACACAAAAAGCAGAATGTTAGTCCCCATTTTACAGATATCAAAGTTTGAGTATTTTTTTTACAAACTTAATAGAAGCACCTATTAAAGAATCAATAGCGGATAGAGCTAGAGAGCGGTTTTACGCGACATTTATTTTCAAAAGATGTGTTTACGTGTTCTTAGATATCTTTCATCGTTGCTTCACAAAGGTGTTCTTAGATAATTTTGATTATTGCTTCACAAAGGTGTTTCTGGTAGGATTTTGTAAGTTGCTTAAATTGAGTTACATTTTTGAAGTTGTGCTGGTAAAGAAACTACAATATGTACCCAAAATAAATTTTAGAAAGAGTTGACGTATAAAAGGTCCACTAATAGTCCCCATTTTACGGGCATCAAAGTTTGAGTAATTTAAAAAAAAAAATAGCACCTACTTCAAGCACCAATAGTACTATCTTTTTTTTTTCTTTTTTCAGAAATGGCTTAATTTGCTCTAAAGTTATAACATAGATGATAGAATAAACGTACAGAATCAGGGCTTTATTGAAACCTGCTGTGCTCGATTCGATTGAATCAGACACTTCAAGGACTTCAAGTTTAGTCAGTATTGCAAGTAACGAAGCCAACATAATGTTTGGGTTTATCAATAGATCTATTTCAAACAAATCTAAGAAGGTTCTTCTGCCTTTATATAGGAGTTTAGTAAGACCCCATTTGGAGCATGCTGTGTAGTTTTGGTCGCCTTATCTGAGGAAAGATATTTGTGTATTAGAAAGCGTTCAACGAAGGGTAACTGGACTAGTAAGGGGACTTTCAGATTTAGATTATGATACCAGACTTAATAGGCTTAATATGTATAGCCTGGAGCAAAGGAGGATCAGATGGGACATGATTCAGTTGCTTAAATTTATTAGAATGAATGATGTTTATGGATTAAATTTTTACACCAAAAGCAGAACGAGGGGTCATTGTTTTAAGTTATTCAAATCTCAGGCTAACCTGGAAATAAGGAAAAACTACTACTTTAGTAGGGTTGTGGGCACTTGGAACAGCTTACCGGAAGAGGTGGTAATGAGCAAGGGGGTGGATAGCTTTAAGAGGGCCATTGACAGGGGTGCCCATCCCCCTCAAGCTCAATGGCGCAAATTCTCCCCCCCCCCCATAAATTGTTATTTTCGAATCGTGTTAAACATAACAGTTTTTAGTGTCTAATTTCCAGTCAAATTTACTCGGGGGGGGGGGGGGGGTAGCGCTAACAAATACCATTTGAACTGAAATATTGTTGGATTGTTGACCCACCTTGCTTTCCCGAATTTTACAATATGGATCTTGAGTAAACTAGTTTTGGGTACCCCTGTTTTTTGCGACACCTTATTTGCATTTTTTTTTTTTTTTTTTTTTTTTGAAGCGTATGGATACTTACGGATAGATTGAATTCAAATTTCTGGCTTGGGATGGAAGCATCACGAGATGTATACAATATGAACCTTGAAACAGAAATTTATTGTCACTTAAATAGGGGGTCCGGGGGTTTCTCCCCGGAAAATTTTTTAAATTGTAGTTTTAAAACCCCAGTTTTAGATAATCTCTGGTGATTTTGGGGGTATAAAAGGTTTGGTGGCCCCTTCCCGGTAATTTTTCAATATTGACACTTTAAAAGAGCAATTGTGGTTAGTCTACCGTTGTGCTAAGGAGGACTCTCCTTTATTTTCAAAATTGTAGTTCTAAAAACGCAGTTTTAGACTATCTGTGGTAATGTTAGAGAAAGAAGAGATCCTAGGGCTCGCCCCAGTAAAATATTTAAAATTAAAGTTTTAAAAACGCTTATCTATGGTTGGGGGACAAGCAATTTTCTGAAATTGAAGTTCTAAAATCGCAATTGTAGCTGACCCTTGTGACGTGAAGAAAAAGAGTTTTCGGAAGCTCATTTGGAATTTTTCTCGACATTGAAGCCCTGAAAACCAAATTAAGACGATTTTTTTATATGTTGACGAGAGTGGGGGAGAGGGAGGAAGAGGGGCGCTCCACTTAAATTTTCGAACTTGTAGCTTTAAAAATGCAGTTTTGATCGATCTTGATAATGTTAGTGGAAAGTGAATTTCGATGCCATTCCCCCGGTAATTTTTTGAAATTGATACTCCAAAAACGCAATTCCAGGCTTGTCTTTGATCGTGTTAAGGAAACAGGGGTAATGAGGAAGGCTTTCTCTTATAAATTTTTCAAAATTGCTGTACTAGAAGCGCAGTTTTAGATGACTCTTGATGATAATGAGGGTGTTATTCTGGCCTTACAGTGGGATCACTCTCCTGGAAATTTTCCAAAATTGAAGTCGCATAGCCAAAAAAGATGGATCGCACACACCGTGATAGATATTTTTCGAAATTCTCAAAAATGGATTCAGCTATTCAACGCACATCAAAAATCAGAACTCGAGAATTTTAACGAATCAAATATCCTTCTATACATATCAGAGATGGAAAAAAGTAAACGAAATTTACGAAAAATAATATAAACACCTTAAGAACAGACTGTTCCACTTCCATCAGCGAAAACCAACATCACTGAAAGTTTTAATAAAAATCATCTAATGATAAATTAAAACAATCAGTTTAAAAATGGTAGAGAAAATGGGAGTGAAGTGAAATGAAAAATTATTCATAAGCTTAAGCTAGTTAATGAAGAAAATACATTAATTGTCGATTGGAGGGATAAAAAATATGTTATTCGTAAACTTCAAAGAAAGACCACTAGAGCACACTGGTCAGAATTATTACAAAGAATAAAACATTTTTGACCTCTCTCCCTCTCGAGAAAATTTATAAAAAATGTAAAAGAAATCAAATCGTCTGATCCAGTTTTAAAACGGACACTAACTCCATGCCGTCTGGGACGTTCCCTTCATTAAAAAAGAGACACGGTCACTAAATTTTGGAAAGAGTACCAGGGCCGTCGCCAGGTCACAAAACTGGGGGAAGGGGAGTTGTAAGCTTTTGGTGTCCCCTTAATTGTTTCAAACGCATGTTCCAATATGCAGAGAGAGAGAAAATATGGCTTCTGGTTTAGCAGGGATAGTCATATTACTAGACCTTAGTACTAGCAATATAAATTTAATCGCAAGGATAACATTCAATCAGATTTAGGGGGTGTCGGAGGGCTAACTTCTTGCATTATTTTGAAATTGAAGATATAAAAACGCAGGCTTAGACTACATTTTAAGTTTGGGAAGAAGGAGAGTGGATGTCCAGGATAGCCTCTTCCGATAATTTTCCCAAATTTAAGTTCCCGACACAATCATACGTTATATTTAATTATGTTCAGAAGAGGGGGTCCGGGGGCTCTCCCCCGGAATTTCCGAGATTGGAATCTAAAAAACACAGTTTCAGACGATCTATGGTGATGTTAAGGGAGAAAAGACTGTGGGGCATCGTTCCATAATTTTTCCAAATGCAAACTTCAAGCACGCTTTTTCCTAATTGTGAATTATTTCTAATTATGACACACACGTAAAGGCGGGTTCGTAGGCTCTCCCTCGGGAAAAATTTGAAAATTGCAGTTCGAAAAATGCAGTTTTAGACGATGTATGGTAATATTAAAAGTAAAGGCGACCCTCACCCGAAATTTTTTGAAATTTTGAAGGTTCAAAAACGTGATTGTAGAGTTTTTTTTTTTTTTTTTTTTTTTTTTGTAAAAATTTTGTGCACAACCAGTTACTTGAAATTACAATTTCAAAACGAAATTTAAGCCAACTTTCGATGAAAAGTGGAGGGGAGGGAGCTTTGAAGGGGCTCGCGACCAGAAATGTTCCGTAATTGAAGCACTAAAACCGAGGTTTAAGATATTTTTTGATGATGTTGGCGAGAAGGGGGGGGGGTATTCTCTCGGAAAAAATACGGTCTGTAGAAACCGCAGTTTCAGAAGATTTTTGGTAATGTTAACGGGTGGAGAGATTTGGGTCCTCCCCTGGCAAATTTTCAAAATTAAAATTTAATTAACGCCGTCGTAGACTATTTTCAATACTGTAAGAGGAATAGAAATTTTGGTTTCCTCCGAAAATTTTTCTGAATTGAAGCCTTAAAAATGAAATTTTTGAGGATCTACGGTAATATTTGGAGAACAACAGTTTCGGGACACCTCAGGGAGTTTTTGTAAATTAAAGTCCAAATGACTAAATTTATTCGACCTTGAATGATGATGAATGATTAATTGAGAGGGCGTTTCTCGGAGATTACGTTGGGAGCACTCTCATGGTTTTTCGAAATTACTGTCCTAAATACTCAGGTGTAGGCCATCTTTAATGACTTTAGGGTAAGGGAAAAGGGGTAGGGTTTGAGAACGTTTTCCCGGGATTTTTCAAAACCTAAATTCTAAAAACTCACTTCCAGGCCAACTTTGGGGACGTAAAAGGAAGGGTTTGGAGTTCTCCACTCTTCCTTTCAGTTTGGCTACGTTCCTCCTATCTTCATTGTAAATTTCAATTATTGATAAAAATATTGTGGCAATATTTTCTTCCAATTTTCCTTTGCCAAACACGATTATTTACTTGGATTTTCTTTAGTAAAATTTTCAATTTCCCGGCCTAATATTTTTATTTTCTTGCAATACAAGTGTTTACGGCCCTAGAGAAAGGACTTTTAACATTTCGAACGGATGTAGTAATTTTCTGTGATACCTTAGGTCTCTATTCCACTTCATGTTATTGTAAACATGCCACCTGCATCTCTTGATCAAGTTTTGATTTTACGTACAATTTTCCCATTCAAAACATTTAGAACTTTTGGTGTGAGTATTCATTACAATATTTTGAATCTCTTTTTGTATTCAAGTGTTTTTTTCTTTTCTCTCTCTCTCTCTCTCTCTATTTCAAATTTATTTCGACGACCCATACATTTTTCTCCACTTAGCAATGATTTTCAGGAAAATATTTGTCATTAAAAAAAATAATAAAAAAAAAAATAATAAAAACATACGGGAATGTTTCGTGACCACTACCAAGGGCTGTCCTAATGAAGCTGTCCTATATATTTTTGTATTTTTTTAAACTGAAGAACAATGAAGCATAGTTTTTATGACCAGGGCCGCCGAGAGACAAGGCGTGCACCATGTTAGTTTTGTAGATGGTCCTACCTCCCATTATGCTAATTTTACTCTATGCACAATACTTTAATTTAAGCCGAGCCCACAGTTTCCAACTAGACAGACATACTCACTCTACGGCCTAGTGTACTGTACTGAATACTTTTTTTTTGAATGTTTGAAGCGTACATTTCCGCGGGCCTTACTTAGATACTACTCTTAGTTAAAAGGATATTTTCGACAGTCGAAGTTGAAAGCTTTCTTTTCATAAAAAATGTTGTATCGATCGGAATAGAGGGAAGCCAGGTTGTTCAATGTCGGGAAGGTAAAGTACAGCGATTGTTAATAGAAAAGGCGTGATTCTAAAGCACGATTATTCAAGCGTATGGCAAATGCTGGAAAAAATGAACGGCAAGGTGTAGGTGTCCTCGCCCACCATTGTACATTGATTTCTATTTGTTCCAATCGTTTTGAGGGAAAAAAACTTGACTTTGAAAAGTTCCTTCTTTGAAAATTTTCCACTACACTAATTGGTTTTTATTGATGTGGAATATTAAAGTTGAACACTAGTAAGCAAAAAGATGTTGAAAACAAGAGTACAGTCGAGTGCCGTCTTACGCGAGGGATGCGGTCCAAGACCTTTCGCGTAAGTCGAAATTTCGCGTTGTGAAAAAGGGTATGTATACACAACCTTTTAATGAACACAAATAATTGTTTTAGACACTTGTAAACTTTAATCCTTATGACTGCTTTAATCCATCCCTTAAGTATGTGTCAACGTTTTCCACATAAAGAACTACATTTTAATAAAACCTACGTTATTCGATATAAAATACTGTCATGATGCAAAAATCATTGATCAATGGGAGAGGGAGACTAAGTGCAATGCTGTACGTAAGGTAGGCATTGGTAATAATAACGAAATGCAACTTATATCATGGATGCTACAAAATTGTATTTTAAGACTACGTTTTCTATTCAAATTTTACAGAAAAAAATACTTTTTGTCACTATTATTTCAATTGTTCATTTGTAATTACTATTTTATTTCTTTTAAAACAAAGAAGAGTTTCAATTTGTCTTCGTTACTTGCATCTCTAAAATGATAGTGGTGACCCCACTTCTGAAAAACTGTGGGAGGGGGTGAACACCCCCCCCTTCGCGATGTCTCTGAAGAGTACGTGGAAAAAGTATTATTAATGCATATATATCTTGTTGAATGAGTTTAAATATTTTTTCTTTCCGCAATTCAAAAATTTCATATTCCCCCAAGAAAAAAAAATCCCCCCCAAAAATTTTGATGGCGCAACTTGCGCCATAATTCCCCCCCCCCCCTGTGGGCACCCCTGGGACATTGATCTTCATTGGGAACTAATAAATTGACTAGGACCAGCCTAGCTGGGCCAAGAGCCTATTGCTGGTCGTCACATTAATATTGTATTTGAATTCCATCAAGTAGATTTTGATTAAATCTGAGCGCAGAAAGAACTAGAGAAATTTCTAGCCTAGGAAGAAGTTTCCTTTTAGGTGGGGCAAAGAAAATTTCTTCTATTGGTTGATGAAAGTGATCGCGTTCTATTCGATCGAATTCTGTTAGAGTTGAATGAGCACATTTATTATTATTTTTTTTTAATAAAAAAAGTTCGTGAAGTTGCTGATTGAGAAAAACGATGATTTTTTTAAAAATTAGCTGAACATACCACAGTTGGAATACATTAGTCCTAAGTACAAATTTCTTACTTTAGTGACACTAAATATAATGTAACATTTCTTTTATTCACATTAAAATAAGTAAAAATAGAATTTCCTTTTACCCTAGAGATCAGGAGGTATATGAAAACTCTCCATTTTAGTATATTATATATTCTGCAAAGTTAAGAGATATTTTTTTCAACTGCATCAGGTTATTTAATTCAATAAATTTCCTTAAAATGTTCTGAAAAATGAATTATTTGTTCGTTTAAGATTTTTATCTTTTATTTATCTAACTCTGTGCAATTTAACTTTAAATATACAAAACTAATTTACATCAAAACACATTTTCTACAAATTTTTCAGACAAAAGATTTATTTTTATACCTAGTTCAAAACTCAGTCCGAATTACTTCTCAGAATACTTGAAAGACAATTAGATTTTAATAAAAAGCATCACATTTCGTGTCTAAAATTTGATTATTAAATTTTTTATCATCTTAGTTGTAATTATGCTTTTGTAGTGATTTCAAACATATTTTTACTTTTGAGTGAAATATTAAGTAAGTTTTTTATTATTTAGATCTTTGCGTGGGTATATTCTTGCGTAAATTTTAAAATTTAATGCTCTTTCGGCATTCAATGAAAATAATATTTTCTTTTTATGCAATAGAAAAACGAGAAAATAAAATCTAAAGAAGCATTAACACGATGTGAAATAATTTCTTAAAAATTCTTTGCTTTGGAAATTGCCCCCGCATGTTTTACTTTCATTAATTCTGTTATTTAGGGCTTAAAAATAGATTTTTACAATAAAAAGGTTTTTCTTTAAAGAAGTCCAAAATTGTCTCATTGTTATAGAATAGTTATTTCAAAATAACTGATATCATATTGGATAATTCACTATTTGATTTGGAACCAACTTTCAATAATTTTAATAGAAAAATTATTTAACGTAATGGACAGCACTGATTCAGCTTTTGAATGTTTCTTTCAATTAAGTTAATTACGTGTAAGGGAAATTTTTGGACAGACAGCGCTGACAGAACTCGCTATTTACTTAATCAACTTTAATTCTAGTAAAAAAAAATACCTTGCGAAATGTTAAAAAATCATATCTTTTTGGTGATAGCATTATATATAAAATCAAAAGTGCATTTCAATTATGAAAATTACCGGAGAGTTTTATGATGTCGCTGAAAACTATTTCAACCCATCACGGTACCCATTTCTTCTAACGGTAAAAGAACTAATAGAAATTCTTAACCTATTGACAATGGTTTTCATTGAATTGGGAAGCGGCCAGTTAAGACGATTCCATTTGAATGAATTGAATGATTCCAATTGAAAGAAAAGAAGAAATTTGATGCTCGTGTTTCGCTCACTTCAATGTGAGTGCTTGATTTAGTTTTACACTTATCAGCAACAGCAAACCGGCACCCCTGCAACCTAATAAGTGCATCCATTTCACCTGTAAACCAGATGTTTGCCTTTCCGTTTCATCAGTTGTAAAACTGTACATCATCTCATTGAATGATATTGCTCAATCAACATAGATTTCTCAAAAGATAGTTTATCGATATTCATGTCTAAAAATAATAGTCTTTTTCAGTCTCCTCTTCTTGACTTCTTGAAAAGGTTACTCCGTCAAAATCCATATTGTTGAACATTGGACTTGTATGTTCTCTTATGGAAAACGATTGTTCAAAAACGATTCAACTTTTAATTGGCAGCATTCTGCTTCAGATTGACGTCATAACTCAGCGGTTCCCAAGCATTGAGAAAAGATGAAATGGAGGGAGTGTAGACTTTCATTCATGAAACCAAGATTCCAAGTCACGTGATAGATTTTAAAGCAAAGCATTGGAAGCAATCAGGTTTCTTCCGCTTGTTTCACGCAAAACGTGTCAACCATTCGTCGCTGTTGATTCACGTGACTTGGGGCCTTTGTGTCAGCTTTTGCGCTAAACCAATGATTAGACTTGATCCCTCCATTTTAATTCTTACTCTAAGTTCCCATGGGTCGCGTTCCACAAGTGGGCTTCAAACAATGTGTTACTAGGGCGTGGACACTGGTCAAGAATCTGAACAAGACTCTTAGGGTCTTAATTTTCCGGGTTTTTTTTTTTTTTTTTTTTTTTTTTGCGAAAATTCATTTATTAGATGTACCGTCGCTCAAAAACTCTACCTGGCTTCTCGCCAATAAGGAACTTTAAGATTAAGATTTTTCATGTTTTTTAAGAACTTTCCTCTATTGTTCAAGATGAAATCTTATGAATCAGACTCCTTGGAAAAAAAATGCCAAACGAACTAGCATTTGCTTCAAGCTTCAAGTTAAAAAATGCTCCTTCTTTTGCTGAACTGTCATGACAAACCAGTGAATTGAGAGACTGGAAGGACTTTTCGACAACATATCTACTATTTGAATGACACTTTTCATTGCATTTTTTCAAAAAAATAATGTAGAAATGCATTGAATGTTGCGACTTATTTGAGACTAAAGCTATTCAGTTTCAATCCAGATATAAACTCCCTCTCAGAGGAGAAACAGCGTCAAAAATCCCATGGAGCTTTAACTTTGATAACTTGCTTTTGAGTTTCCTTAAAGCTATACCAGCAAAGTGAATGCAGTAAAGTTATTTTCTTCCTTAAAAATTATTTTAAAAATTGTTCTTGTATAGTAGTTATTTATATCAGTGGAGCAGCATAAGGGGAGGAAGAAAATAACATCTCCAGAACTCTTATTTTTAACACACTTTCAGTCTTAATACGGTATATTATTTACACTTAAGGACAGTTATGAGCAGATGCCCCCTTATCCCATTGAAGTAAATTTCGGCTGCGCAAGTAGTATACAGGGTGTTCCGTTTTAACCTGCAAGACCTTTATTTTCGAAATTGTTAGTCCTACATGTATAATTTTAATTCCAAAAATGTTCAAAATCAGATGCAGCGTTATGATATTGAAAGTTTGAAGAAATAATAAAAATAAGTCAAAAAATACAAAATTTAACTTTTTATACGGGCCCCAGGTCCCCTAACTTGTATTTAGAGAAAAAATCTGCATTGAAAAATAATTCCAACACAAAAAATTTGAAATTATTACGATTAATATTCACCGAGATATGAAACGCAGCGTTTTGTGACTTACCCCACTTTTCACTCGCCGTTAATAATACCTTTTTGGGGAAAATATAGCGGTTAACAAATGTTTTAAATGATACGTGTGCATTGAATGTGGTTTTTCATATTGTTCGAGGTTTTTGCGTATCGTGACATTACATTCACATTTATTTTTTTAATAGCAATGAAACATATAAATACCTTGTTTTTCTTACTTTGACTTCAGAAAGGGCGATAAAATCCAATCTCATCTTTTGTATGGTCCCTTAAAGCTTTGAACTACAATCTCTCCTTGTTTTCCCTCAACGAATATGCGGAATTTCTATGTGGATACATTCTGATCGAGGATTTCTGACGTGAATCCGATGTGAAATGCAACCAATTGCTTCTTGAAATAGGGCTCCAAGTATAGATTAAGATAATTTAAACTTTATTTACACCAATAATAAGGCAATTATTTCAAATAAATATATGTATTTCAACTAAAACTCAAGCTATTTTCACTGAAAGGTATTTTAATAAGGAGCAAATTATTATTCCAATAAATGTTAAGCTTTCCAGTATTTCACCACAATAATTAATTTGATGGTCAAACGCTTTAAATTCATGTTCCTTATTTAATTTCAGTTTCAAATGATAGCAGTAATTCATGTATTCTGTTCTATCTCCGTTTCAGCGAGAAAGAATGAAAATTAAATATCTCAGTATCACTGCTAATGAATAGATGCTGTTGAATGGAAGTTGCTCATGCTTTAAGAAGTTCTCGTGGTCACTGAAGAATAAATGACCTGATTTGATTGCAGAATTAGCACATGCATCGCATTATAAATGGAAATTTAATTTAAGAGTCGGAAAGTGCGCTACATCCATTGAAATTAGATATATTTTTGATCTTCTCGTGTCGTAGTTACAGAAAATGCTTGCATTTTAGGATTTCGTTTAGGAATGACAGTTATGTTAAATACGTTATGAGAAAATTTTGCGTTGCTTCGCCTTTTCGTAACTAATCATAGTGCAAGAAAATGTAGTTTGCCGAAATAAATGTCGCGTTGATAAAAAGATTTATTCTCGCAAAAAATCAAACATTTTGTCTCATCCATTTTGAATTTTAAACTTTTTTTTTTTTTTTGAGCAATCACGAATTGCTTTTTGTTCTCAATAGACTGTAACCGTCCATCTGTTTTTGGTTTTTTGAGGAACTCCACCACGGTCGGCCCCTGCCGGTGCTGCTACTTCAGTGACCACCGTCTCCAGGTTGCATCCATATCCTACACAGCACACACACACACAAACCTACATGCACACACACGCTTACATACACACACAGGCCTACATATGCACACACGCCTACATACACACACAAACACACACGCCTACATACACACACAAACACACACGCCTACATACACACACAAACACACACGCCTACATACACACACAAGCACACACGCCTACATACACACACAAGCACACACGCCTACATACACACACAAACACGCACGCCTACACACACACACGTGATTGAGAAAAGCTTAATTTAAATTAAAGGTGTCATTTTTTTTTTAACCCATTAAAAAAATAAACAAAAGCCTCCGTTGCACGTCATTTCCCTTACAGTTAAGATACAGCTGCTAGCACATTGTTAAAACTATAATAAAACAGAAATTGTGTTAAATCTGTATCTAAATTACTGCAGAATTTATTTGCTTAGAGAAACACCCACAGCCTTCGTAATGTATTGGGGGGGGGGGGGGGGGAAGCCTTTCAGTAGGCTTTCCAAAAGCTGGAAAATGAGCTAGAGGCTGAACTAGAAGTAAGAAGATTGAAGTTGCGTTGCGGTCGGAAATTTTATCCCGAATGCACTCAAATTTCTCACCAGATTTTTCCACTGTTCTGAATCAATTCTTCTAAGCGTAAATGACGATCGCATAAATGGCTGGTTAGGTTGTAGGCGTCAAATGTAATTTCATGGGCTGAGTACTACATCTGGGTTACTAAAAGTTTGGCAAAATAGAATGTTTCACTTTTGTTGAAAGATTTGGTTCAAAATAAGGCATAAATACTTTTAATCAGATAAAACTTAAAAATGGTAACTTCATAGCATTTTCAAGTCTACACATTCCTAAATAATCATGAAAAACAATCATTTGTTGAGTTTTCCACGAAGCCATATAAAATAAACTGAATTGTCGTTACCTAGTTGTTGTATTCTCTCTAAGATTTATTTAACGTACTTCTATGAAGAACATAAAGCAACGTAGTGTTTTTGCATTTTAAGAAGTTTTAGCAAATGTTTACCCTTAACACACAATTAAATTACTACCAATATAAACATTGTTTTGCAGTATAGTATGCAACCTTACGATCCCAGATTATTAAAAATCAGTTGTTTTTCTGTCAAGCCGGCTAAGAAAGGACATTTTCGACAGTCGAAGTTGAAAGCTTTCTTTTATATAAAAAATGTTGTATCGATCGGAATAGAGGGAAGCCAGGTTGTTCAATGTCGGGAAGGTAAAGTACAGCGATTGTTAATAGAAAAGGCGTGATTCTAAAGCACGATTATTCAAGCGTATGGCAAATGCTGGAAAAAATGAACGGCAAGGTGTAGGTGTCCTCGCCCACCATTGTACATTGATTTCTATTTGTTCCAATCGTTTTGAGGGAAAAAAACTTGACTTTGAAAAGTTCCTTCTTTGAAAATTTTCCACTACACTAATTGGTTTTTATTGATGTGGAATATTAAAGTTGAACACTAGTAAGCAAAAAGATGTTGAAAACAAGAGTACAGTCGAGTCCCGTCTTACGCGAGGGATGCGGTCCAAGACCTTTCGCGTAAGTCGAAATTTCGCGTTGTGAAAAAGGGTATGTATACACAACTTTTTAATGAACACAAATAATTGTTTTAGACACTTGTAAACTTTAATCCTTATGACTGCTTTAATCCATCCCTTAAGTATGTGTCAACGTTTTCCACATAAAGAACTACATTTTAATAAAACCTACGTTATTCGATATAAAATACTGTCATGATGCAAAAATCATTGATCAATGGGAGAGGGAGACTAAGTGCAATGCTGTACGTAAGGTAGGCATTGGTAATAATAACGAAATGCAACTTATTGCACTTACTCTACAGTAGGTAAATATAATAGTTACTGTAACTAAAAAACTGAAGATGATGGTAGTTGGTGCTGTGAAACTCGACCGATCGATATCAAAATGTTATCCTGCATATTGAGGATCTTCACTTTTACTTTAGTTTTAAGAAATTTTCTCTTCCCTAGCTTAAGCTGAAACAGCTCCTTTAAATTCTACTATGTTAAATTAACTTGCACATTCAGAGTGGGAAATATGGAATGGTTATTTGTATCGACTAACAAAGCGATGATTCGACAAGTACGGTTGCACTTAAATGATGTTAGAGGAATGATGTAAATTCATGAAACCAATATTTAGTAGCCAGAACAGAAGACGATCCTTACGCCCAGCGATTCCTAAACGAACATTTTCGTGTTGCATCCAGGAGTTCACGTTAGCTCTAAAATTCATTACTCGTAAAAAAAACTCGCCTTATAGCCGTTTCGTGTCACTCGAATCGCGTTGTAGCTGGAGTCGACTGTAATTTAATTCTTGATTTAAAACGAAAACGTGTAAAAAATGCCTCTGTTTGAAAAAAAGTGTCGAAACTATCAGATCCATTTAATAGATCAAAAGACCATTCGAAAAATTAAACATTATTTTAAATTCACAAACTTAGTTACCGAATCCATCTCTACACAAAATTACTGCAGCATAAATCAGTGCATTAGTTGTCTATATTTACGTATTCTTTTAAATAACATTCGTAATTTTACGTATGGTATTGCATTGAATAAATATTAAGAATTGTAATAGCAGGGCGAATGTTTTCCACTTTTGTATGCTTTTTACAGTATCATCAATATTTGAAAGGCAATCAAATTAAAAAATTTAAGTAATCTCTGATAAAAATGTCTTGTCTTAAAAAGAGTAAATTCAACTCTTATTTTATTTATTTACTAACGGTACCAGCACGGCTTTGCCCGTAGTACATAATTAAAAGGGCATTTGATTCGCCTGTATATTTACAAATAATGGATGATAAATTTCTCGGCAATATGCTGTGTTAATCTGCTCGTTCATGCTATGGTAAATTTCTCGTTCATGCTATGGCAATTTGCTTGTCATTGAAGTGGTAATTTATTTGCCCATATTATGGCAATTTGCTCGGTAAAGTGAGCCTAAAATTACAATAGAAAGAGAACAAAATCGATTTTTCGAGAAATTGCTTCGAGTTTCTCCCTCCTATGCTACTAACTAATTTTGTGCCAAACTTCATAAAAATCGGCTGAACGGTCTATGCGCTATGCGCGTAACAGACAGAGATCCAAACATAGACTTTCAACGTTTTCATTAATAAAAATTTATTTATTTTGGCCCAGATATATTGCATTCAAGTAGGAATTCCTTGCAATCCCCAAAACTCACGTGGACATTTATTTATTTTTACTTCCTTTTACGAAAAAGGAAGTATTGTGTTCGCGAAAAACTTTTCACTCAAAAATCAGCCTTAATTTACATTTTGCTCACCCCCAAATGAATGTTGAGGGGTTTTTTTCCACCCAACCACACGTACCAAAGAATGTATATACGCCCGAAATATCCATTTTGAAGTTTCCCGAGTTAATTACAACGAGTTTTCTCGTGACGTATGTATGTGCGTATGTGTGTAAGTGTGTATGTATGTCGCTTAACTCAAGAACGATATGTCCTAGAAAGTTGAAATTTAGTACGTAGACTCCTAGTGGGGTCTAGTTGTGCACCTCCTTTTTTAGTTGCATTCGGGTGTTTCTAAAGGGGTCTTTTGCACCTTTTTGGGGGAATTCATTTTTGGTCGCCAAGTTTTGTCACCAACTTGGCGACAAATTTAGCGATTTTTTACTTCCTTTTACAAAAAAGGAAGTATTGTATTTTATTATTTTTTTTATTTGGTTTTAATGTGGCGATTGTTGGACATTAAAATTGCAATAATAGGGAAATGACATTAAATTTGTGTAAAAGGAAGTCATGTGATGCACACATCAGCTCGTTTTTTTTTTTTTTTTTTAATTTTTCTTTTTTTTTTATTTCTTGTTTTCATGTTTCTCACTTTATTACACACATTTAATTCAAAGAGGAACAAATAATTCATTCTCTCTCACCTTAGCTACATAACTTAGTTTATCTTAATCGGCAGGGTTGTTGAATTTCCTCTATAATTCTCGGGAACATATGCGATTAGTTATTGTTCATTCCCAGCTGACACCCATTACCTAAGACTCCAATTCGGCAGTGATATATATTTTAAGCGGATATTAGAAGACAGGATCGCAGCTTAAACATCTGCAAATGATTTGCATACCAGTGTCAACTATCTTTGGCGAGATTGTATAGCGGGGTGATTTAAGTTCGATCTGTGATTGAGGAAGTTGCTATCCTGCTTGGATGAATGGGTGGTCATTACGATTATTCGAGATTTGTGCAGGCTATACGTGTTATTAAACTTCGGAAATTGTATCTTTTAATATATTTTACGGAAGGTATTAATTTGTCAAGATACTATTCAGTTGCGGAAAATTGGGATACATTTTCTTCAGATTCACTGGCATGGGCTTGTTATGGAATGTTGCTATTAACCAGTGTTGTAGACGTAAAAGTAGCAGGCGATGTGCTAGATATAAATTAAAAAATAAGAGGTCAAATAATAAGATCGGTTGAAACTTTATAAGGAAGATGTTAGATAACTTAAATTAAAATGTATAAAACAGGTATTAAAATGCATCACACAGACAGCTCGGTTATCGCATCCGGAGACTGTAGTTTCGTCCTTGTTATGGACGTAACAGTCTGGAATAGGGAATAACAGAGCTGGAGGGCCACCAGCTCGGTTTTTGAACGTGCTTTAAAAGTTCAAAATCAGCCTCAGAGCGCCATATAGATTTTGAACTTTTTACAGATTCTCCATAAAATTTGTTATTCTGGTTTTTTCATAGCTATCAAAACATCTGATAGATTGAAAAGGAACAACAAGAAGTGAACGTAGCATGCATTTATAACTTAGTATACGATTTTTTGCACTGTAATTAATGTAAACTGGTGAGTACATTTTATCATTGAACGCATATGCTTTCGTCTCTTATAGTTATGTGGTACATGCTCCACATGTTTTCACTTTTATATCGTACATTCATTGAATTATATTAAATTAAGAATTAGATTATTTTGTTAAAAGTCTTTAAAAGTAATTATTCCAAGCGTTTTAATATCAACATATGGTTCAAATGAACATCATCTGGGCTAGTTTTTTAAGGATTTTGCAACTATACCCAATACAAAATGATATGCTATTTCCTTTGTAGAAAAAAGTTTTTTTTTTTTTTGCTTTTAATTAACTTTCAAACACTTTGAAACAACTTAAGGCTCATTTTCTTGCACTGTCATTGGAATCTGAACTTGGTTCAAAATTTCAAGTCGCTAGTTCATCGGAACTCATTTTAAAATTCATTGCAAGATTCCACCCAAACAGACTTACATGAAAGCGAGTCAATACAAACATGGTAATAACATGGTAATAAAAAACACTTTTAAAATACTATGTTTTAATTAACAGTTTACATTTATTGGAATGAAAGTTATTGCCATATTACTCAAAATTAATCTAAATTCTAAAACATTTGATCCTCCCGTCTTCTTTCAGTTTTTTACTCTCATGTCATCATTTTTATCTTACTTTCAATTGAGTTGTTATCCATTTTTTATTAACCAAAATTCTGAAAGAGCATGGTCAAAAACATAGGGTAATAAGTTACTTTTTCTCATAATTTTGACTAATTTTCTCTCTCTGGGAAGAAAAAAATCTTAAAAGACTCGCTATTTTCATTCTCGCTGCTGACGTCACAATTGAAGAACCCTCTAAGGTTACCAGAACAAAGTTTAAGGACATTGCCAAACTTCGCTAAATGAATATTTTATTTAACTATCAATTGTCGTTCCATGCTCGCAGTGCAAAATTGCCAGGAAAGATAACCACGCTCTTCGATTCCAAATGGTTAGCTTCACTTGTGACGTCACACGACGACGCATTTTGTTTTCGACATCTGACATTCAAAAAAGAATTAAAAGTGAAATTTTGGAAAATAAAAGTATTTTTTTGGCTTTTTTTTTGCTTAATCTATCAATTTCAAAGAGTAAAGTAGTACTTTTGACCGAGGGACACACTCTCATTGTTGCTCCATCATATTTTTCACTTTCCCAGAAAAACGAAAACTGTCTTTGCCTGTTTAGGAAGTATAAAATTCTAAGTACAGTAAGCAAAAGCGATTTTTCACGAAAGTACAAAACTGCCCTCCCAGTAACAAAAACACCTTTTATCTTTTATACCTCCTCTCTTTATATCATATTATTTTTAAAAAAAACTAAAGCTAAAGCAGTTGTAAACCCGAGATGAGGTATTCAAAATACAATTGAATAAGTTGATAGCTTTCCATGGCAGAAATCTTCATTTTACCCGTAGTATTTTGTCAAATATTCCTAATCATTAAATGCATCTTACATAAAGTTGAAAGATGAAATAGTTTGAATAAAAGGAATCTAAACCGGAGAACTTATAACATGGGAACTAAACATTCTCGACTGAATTAATCAGGCTTTAAATCTATTTTACTGTCAGGTAGATTTATTCCCAGAATCTACTTGAACAGATTCAAACGTCCAGTAACTGTGCTTTAAATGACACGGTTAATTGATTTTACCGTTGAAAAATAATTAATTAATTCGTGAATCTTAACTGTGTACATTAATGAATAACTGTTGGTTCAGTTATTGGAAAGCATTTTTTAATCGTAGTAACTCAGAAACTTTCGTAACAATGTTTTAAATTTTTAGACCATGTGTATATTTCTGCAGACTTTGGGTAGTACTATCCTTTTAGATTTCAGTACTTTTGTATTACCGTGGGGATGATTTTAGTAGCGTGAAAATCTTATCAATTTCTAGAGTTTCAATAATCACTTAGGTATAGCTTGATCATGGAGAGAGATCAAGCTATATCTAAAATGGTATAGCTTCGTAGCTATACCGTAGATTAGAGGCGGATAAACTGTAAATGGGAGCATTACTTGTATCATTTGTAATATTTAGAAGCAGCGAGAAGGCGCCCATGAGTAAAGCCCTGGTTTCCTAGAAGCGAATCGCCGATCTTCGACGTCGCTCCTCGCCGTGACGCTGAAATCAAAGTCAAGTGGATTCGGCGTAGCCTTTCAAGACGTCGATTTAGCTCGGGCGTGCATGCGCAGAAGAATCAAGTTTTCGCATCGGCGTGGAGCGACGCCCCCGATCGGCGTGTTCGCTCCTAGGAAACCAAGGCTTAAGAGGTGCATTCTCGCTGATCCTACCTATTAAAAAACTAGAAAATAGCCCATCAAGATACTACAGGTTAAAATTGCTTCTACATTGGAACGAAGCAATTGCGTGTTTGGTGATATTTTGGTAGTTGAAATTTTGAGCCTAACTGCAGTGGGTCAACACTAAACTTCAGTAGATAGCGTTCGTTGTTGACCACTTTTTCGTTTCTTCATTCCCGTGAAATGACACAGTCTTACCAGTAAAACAGTTAAGTTACCGAAACAAGTTCAGCCTTATCACAATAAGCCTTTCTCTGCATGTTTAAAATTACCAAAACATATTATCAAATTATCATGCCGTGGCGCGAGTTTCATTGTTGATGACGTCACGAGCGTTATTCGATCATTGGCTATTATATATATGAGGATAATAACAAACAATCTAATACAAGTATACAAATGACGTTTCCGCTTCCATTCGCTATCTTTTCCTCTCTCCGTGGTAAGCTTTACCGTGTAGTTTGTTTTTCATTTAACGATTGAGTGAACAACTATTAATTTTTTTTCTATTAAAGGCTAAGTCAAGTGTCTAGAAATATTACGAATAAAATTTCTTTTCACCAGCCGTGTCGAAAATACAAAGCATGAGTCAGTTTTATCAGTATATTTCTTTCTAATTTCAAAGACCATTTATGACAAGATCTGAAACAACGTTTTTAACTTTACTAGAAGTACTCAAATGCTTTTATAGAATAACAGAATGGTAAATAAAGAGCTATTTAAGGCATCCAACCGCTTTAAAATCGGGATTTTTGATGAAATTTTCGGAAAAAAATTTATGATTCCGTTTTGTAGTCTGACTGTATGACTTTCCAAAAATGTCTTACTTTTTACTTTACGTGAATTAAAACTAGAGTTTCAGCTGTATTATTACAGAGTCTTACACCAAACTCCAGACCTTATGTTGCACTTAAATGCATTTTCTGAAGAATGATATTTTTGAAGAAAGCTGTCTACTGTAACAATGATGTCTCAAGTATTGATGTAAAATTTTCTGAAATAGTTTTTTGTAACATGCTTGCTGTTTTCTTCTAAAAACTAAGCTGAATTTTTGAGTTGAGTAATATTTTTATGTGCAGAAGTTAAACAAAAGAATATTTTTTTTTAATCCAGTATAGGAACTTTTTTCAATTATGTTCCAAAACTGTTTTGTAAACCAAGAAATTTTTTACGGCATAACACACATAGGTGTCATAAAAATGTATTCTTACAAGGATTTATGTGTGATTAGCACCTAATTTGTCCATAGCTGTTATCGCAAGATACGTGAAAACGCTATTTTTCACGTTTTTTAAGAAATAATATTATGAAAGCATGTTTTTACATTTTTGTTTCACATTTTTGAAACATATGCAGGTAAAAAATAGCATTTAAAAAAATGTCCAAGTTGTTTTTACAAAAAAAGGCCTTCGAACACAGTCGGATAACTTAACGACGGACAATAATGCAAAAGGAACATAATTTATCAGCTTGAGAACAGTTGGTCGGTTTAGGAAATGGTTGCGGATCAATAACTTTCGGATTTTTTTAGAATTACCCTTTTATTCGTCAACAGTTATAGAACAGCAACTTGCATTTTGCATTTAAACAAAACGTGCTACAATGACCGACAGGAATGAAAAGTTCAATTGTTGGAAAAGTGTTGGTTTTGGGTTTTATTTTATTAAATAGTTTATAGCATTTCTTCGTTTTATCAGGAGTATATTTATTGAATTTGTAGAAGGAACGTTTTTGAGCAGCATAATTTCTTTGCCTGATTTCCCTTTTGAGAAATTCCTTTAAGTCAATTTGTTTTCTGACATTATTCTCGTCCAAACCTGAGGGTTAGTTCAGGAGGAATATCATTTCACAACCAAGAGGCAAAGAAAGTTCTGTACAGTCAAAATCAGCATTTAGTGGCTCTCAAAATCTCTAACTTGAACAATACGTGCCGCTCACTATCGACACATCTAAAGATTTGAAGAAGAAAAAAGGAAATAATTTATTTTTTAAATTCTAAATTTTATTATCTTTATTGCCACGAAACTCTCCCGGAATTTAGTTTACATAAGTGGTGCGTCGTGGCGTATAAACTATAAATAAGCAAAAGGGAACCTCATTTTTACGCATTCAACCTCTTCAGTCGGAGTTATTAAATACTTAACCAAAAATGTTTATATTTGATACACAGTGTAATATGGTAAAGAGTATCTTATTCACAAAATTTCAAGTTTGTAGGCGAAAAATTAAAATAGTTTTGATACATACGTCCAATATTCCGGACTTATATTTTTGAAATTAATATTTCAGATTTAAAAAGATGAATTGTCAAAAAAACTACATTCTGCTTATTATTATGTGTATTCTGTTTATTATCTGTGAAAGGATTTTTCGTTTTGGGATTGACATCACCAACATATAGGGATAGGGAGACAGAGAGTGGCTCATTTTTCCATCCATGGATTCTCGTCGCAAAAGCAAAATTTTCTTTCTGATTTTTTTTAAAGAATATATAATATTTTATTAATCATATCAAATGCTTATGTTGTAATTTATTATTGTTTGGATTATTGGTTTTATATTCTTTGTTATTTTGTAGCGAAGTTTGTTTGATATTTCATCTTTTTTAATCCGAAATATTAATTAAGCCAAACAATAATAAAATATAACATAAGCATTTGGATTTGATATGATTAATAAAACATGGTATATATATATATTTTTTTTAAACAGAAAACCTCGCTTTTGCGACGAGAATCCATGGCTGGAAAAATGAGTCACTCTCTATCTCCCAATCCCTATATGTTAGTGATGTCAATCCCAAAACGAAAAATCATTTCACAAATAATAATAAGCAGAAGGTAAATAGTCAATTACAAAAAAAAATCAATAATTTAATCAATTATAAAATGATTAGCAGCTGTTTACTATTCATGTTCCGGACGCCAGGTCTGAAGGGATGTTAAAAAATCTACTCTATTCAGGCTGCTGACATCAGATTGATTTCTGAAACAAACCTGAACACCTTAAACCGGAATATTACATCTATTTGCTGTTAAAGAAACTGCGATTCCGGCTTCTACTGCAAAACTACCAGGAGATATTCCCAATGCGAAAATTGGTCAATGTGTATATTAACGACAAGTTTTTATGAACTGCATTTTCAAATTAACTCCAAAACCTTAAATATCCATCTAGTCGATCTGGTGTTTAGGTAAGGGCACTATAAAAATTATATCTAAACTTTTCTAATCGTAGCAGTTTAATTACGATCGATCCAATCCGATCAGCACCGATTAAAAAGCACTGTATTCCACTTAAACATTAATTTATTTCTTGATTTTGAAGCTCATGCGGAAGTCCAATTCTTTCTAGTAATTAACCATTTTAAGATAATAAAAGATTATAAAATATTGAGCAAATATTCTACCATCCAGTATACAAGTCTTATTGCTGAAATGTGACTTGTTGAATCTAATTAATCAGAATTTGGGGAAATATCGGACATAATTGATCTGGATTTGAATGTTGCTCTTATGTAGCCATCTCTTGATTTAATTCGCAAACTTTAAGCAAAGCCGTGTCTTCTCCAAACTCCGAATCTGCCAAAGACATAGTGACTAGCATTTTTCAAATCTAAATCAACAACGAATTTCACTAGACTACGTAGGCATCATAGGTTACGATGGTACTGAAATTTATACCTGGTGGAAAAGTGGCAGGATTCGTCAATTCGAAATGTATGTCGGACGAACATTGCAATGGGCTATTTGTTTATTCCATTTCGTCAAATTGTCTTTTCGTCACTTTTTCGGCATTAATAGTGAAACAACCGGCTCAAGTTTTTTTTCTAGACCAATACTAGAACGTTTCAAAGGTTGTAAAAAAACTGCCGGTAATAGATTTTCAAGTAATTGACTGAACAAGGTACAAGTATAGAAGTAAACAGAAAATGCTTGAGTAAGGATCAAAGGTATCTTTATAATCTATCTCAAGCAATAAAGACTTGCAACTGTCCAAATGATTAGTCAAATCTTAAATCCTGTCCCACTCTCACATTCCAGATGGTTCAGTTAAGCAAATAGACTTAATATAAATGTAACAATCCCATCAGATGCGTTAACACACATTATTTTTATCTTGAAATGTTGCATGCCAGTTTGGTTTGAAATAAAGAACTGCAGAAACTTCACGAACAGTTAGTTCCATTCATGCTTAAAAACAATTTGAACCTGTGGATGCTTTGCCTGAGAACCTGAAAGCTAGTTGTTTTACCCTGTCATTGAATGAAACTCATTCTTTGTGCATCCCGAAAATGTATTGATAGCCATGGTTTTTGATGAAAGGAGACTTTTGATGAGAACTAGAGTTTTTAAGGTTTCAAAAGTCAGAGTGCTCGTCTCTAAAGGCAAAAACATCAGAAACTTTGTTAGTCCATCCCTATATTTCGAAGCCACTGATTACCCAGAGATTATTGCTTGGAGCACGACTAAGTGATCTCCGCCACCTTTTCTTCGACAAGTTACTAGCGAAGACAGTAAATATTTTATGAAAACCGGGACTACATCAGACTTGGGTGTAAAGTTATTCCCCTGCCAACTACGCAAGTCATCGAAAGATGTGTAAAACTATAATGATGGAGGCTTTGCTTAAAATTTGCAAATTAAAATGAACAGATGGCTACATAAAAGAAACATTGAAATCCAGATCAATTTATACCCAAGTTTCCAAAAAATTTGATTATAAATTAGGTTTAACAAATAACACTTAAAAAAATAAGACTTGTGTACTAGATGATAGGAGTTTTGCTAACTATTTTATAATCTTCTATTATCTGAAAATGGCTCATTGCTGTAAAGAATGGGATTTCTGCATGGTTAGAAGATACCTTAAAAATCGGGAAATAAATTAATATTTATGTGCAATATAGTACTAAAAAATAGAACAATTTTTTTTTTTTTTTTTGAAAAAGATTAAATTCTCAATTTTTTCGATTTTTTAGGCTTGTTCTTGGATTAGAAGGTATTAATCGATTTTAATATTTCTTTTAAATTTCTGTAGACTTCACCAACGCAACTTATCAATCTTAGAACAATAAAAAAAACATTGACACAAAATTTTTAACAAATTCGTAAAGAAACATCAAATTTTTCATTTTTCCGAATTTTCAGGCTAGTTGCGCTATTTGAATATATTATCCGATTTCAAAAAAAAAATGTTTTTGTTTTTTAAGTTTTCACCAATCGCATTTTTAGCAACTCGCAAAAAAAAAATCGTTTTTTTCGCTCCACCCTATTATTTATATAAAACCATGTATGTAAACATTGCAGAATGCTTAAATGCAAAAAGCCAACTCTTCTAGGGTGTAAGACGCCCACCTCACCCTTAACTGGCGGATTAAAATAACTGCAATTAGATTAATTATATTACTATGTTTACTTCTATTTCACTACAAACACATGCATCAATCGTACGACATGAAGCTCGGACTTTTTCTCAGTCGAATCAATTTAATATTGAAATGCAATAAAGTTATACCAAATACCATAATGAAAAAAAAGGTACATTTACTTACCCCTATCCCTCTAGAATCAAATATCCAAAGGAGTTCACGTGGAGGTATCAAGAATGCTATTTTTAATGATGGAATAATTTCACAGCGTTAATCAGATAAAGCCTTTTTCTGTAGATTGCATAAAAACACTTTCAGATTCTGCACAAAGCAATGACTGCTAACTGAAACACACTGACACTTAAAACAAAGCGAATTAACCAATCCAAAGCACAAAAGAACAAAATGGATAGTAACAAACGTTCCGCTGCAGTAGCACCCATCGAAATATACACATGAACATAATGTTGCCAATTAAAAAAAAAACTCGAATTGCAAAGAGTCGTAAAATTTAATTTTATCAATAGAATTTACTAAAAGTTTCACTATCGCTGTTTTTGAGGCAGAGTTTCTCAGAGATATGTTTTAGGGACAAAGTATATCAGAAGTTTTGATGATTGTCCAAGAGAGACTATATCTGTCCTTTGTTCAGCTTTACCGCTAAATCAATCGAGTCGAAATTTTAAACATGGTTATTTGAAGGTGTGCGCTAGTAATTGTGATGATTTTAAGTAGTGCACTTTGAACGCAGTACACACAAGAAAGGAAGCGAGAAGAGTGCATATGCGTCTTTTTGTCACACAAAAAACAACTACATCACTTCCGTCACGCAAAAAGGTAGCGGATCAAAATTTCAAAGCACTCGCACAACACTACAAAAAATTGCTTTTTTTTGACTTGAAGCAAGTGGAGTTGTTGTAGGATATGTTGAAACTGGAAGTGCACCTCTTTTAATCATTTATATTTCATTTCCACAAAGAAAAACGCAAAAAAAAAAAAAGTTCACTTTCGAAAATAAAAAGCATAAGTATTTACTTTGAATAAAGTGTTTCAGATTTGTTTCTTAAAGGCATCACTTTTAAGAAAATACGTGAAAAAATCGGTTTCAATTCTTTCTCGAAATTTAGCACAAAGTGAAACTCTTCTGAACGGTAGGATTAAGCTTTACAGGAAAAAAAGTCACATTTTATTTCCACCACAGCCTGAGAAATTTCACAGGTGTGGCACTGACAGGCAAAAAGGTATATTAGTGAAGTGGTTCCAACACTACAAATTCTTCTGGGAAATAAAGAACGATTTATCCTCAAAAATATCGTAAAACGTTGATAGTCGTCTTAAACCTTAAACTGTTATCGCAAGAAAATCTTGTCGTGAAACTTCTGTTGTCGATTCCTTCCCCCGCTCCCTGTCGTTTGATGTCCCCACGCACCTCGAATGTTTGGACGATTTTTTTATATTTATTTATTTATTTTCAGTTTTCTTTGAAGTTTATTAAAAGTGGGATATTAATTTCAATCGAAAACGTGACACAATATGATAAAGAAAGATTTAATGATTATCTGAAACCTTATGTCAGGTGTTCTCAAATTGGGGAACGTAGGAGTTTAAGAGAGGCGTGAATGTATAAAAACATATAGTAAGAAATAAGAATAATAATTTACTTATCTATAACTTTTTGGTCACATGTAAATATTTTCACCTTAATCACAATTTCTGAAGATTTTTTTTTTCATCTATTTACGTATGTGAATTTACATTTTCAACAGTAGCAGGCGTAACTATCGAGCAAAGGGTGGTCGTTGAAGGTTACTTGAGGTTCGTTTTATCGTCATATAGTTACAAAATAACATTCAAATACTTGACAAGAACAAACAATGGCAGCTTTTCTATAGATAAGGGACTGGTAATAATCAGCCATTCTAATGATAAGTGACCTGGCCACCTTATCTTGGTCCCAAATTGCTTCAAATCAGTTTGTATTTATAGTTGGACAAACCCAACCTGACAGCGAAGGTAACCTGGTTACCTGGCTTGACCTGGGTGTGAAGGCTACGCAGATCTTATTTATAACTCTACGATGCTACCAGGCTACGTTTGCCCAAACTATTCTGCCGTGGGCGGATAAAGGACAGTAAATGCAATTTCATTTTTCCCTTTTTACTTCCTTTTACAAAAAAGAAAGTTTTGTATTCGCGAAAAAAAATTCACTCAGAAATCGACCTTGATTTCCATTTTGCTCACCTCCAAATGAATGTTGAGGTTTTTTTTTTTTTTGGATTCGACCACACGTGGATAAGTGCCTAAGAACGTACAGACACGCGAAATATCCATTTTGACGATTACCGAGTTAGTTACAACGAGTTGTCTCGTGACGTCTGTATGTATGTATGTGAGAATGTGCGAATCTGCGTATGTGCGGATGTGCATACGCAGACGTCATGTATGAGTATTATGTGTAACACTAGGCAATATATCGCCAGTCTTTTGGTCGCTAAGTTTTGTCACCAACTTGGCGACAAATTTGGCGATTTTTTTTTTTTTTTTTTTTTTTTTTCTTTTTAAAATCAAGTTTCAATTAGGCCACTGTTGGTGATATTTAGAGAGTAAACTATTGAATCACATTAAAATTACCAATAATGGGAAAATGACATTAAATCGGAGTAAAAAGAAGTCATGTGAGGTACACATCAGCTCGTTTTTTTCTTTCCATTTTTTTCATCTATTGTACGTTACCTTGCTTTTTTGCTTTCCGCTGGAAAAAGAGAGCGAAAAAAAACGACTAATTCTAACCTTTCCTTATTGTTATTATTGAATCCAAAACGTATTTCTTAAAATATCTCGAAAGCTCATTTCTGTACATATTACCGTTTACCTGCAGACGGCAATATAATTCTCATATTTTTTGATGTCATGTGTTCAAATAAGTATATGTTCAAATTAAAGTTATCTGTAGTAATATTAATGTATGAAATTATCTTTGTTTTTACTTAATAACCAATTTCCACTATCCTACTCAACTTCATTCGCTAATTCCAATTTTACTATTTGTATTGACCACATAGGAGGATGTGTGGAAAAACTTGATTGTCAGTTTTCACTGTCAGAACCCTGACCATCAGTGTTCAAAAGGGCACGCAGAGAATCGACATGTTGAAAAACCCCTTCTTAAGTTGATGTAACAATAAGTTTTTATAAGAATTTAAGTGTTTTTATCTCTCTCTCTCTCCCTCTCCCTCTCCCTCTCCCTCTCCCCCTCTCCCTCCCCCCCTCTCTCTCTCTAAGTTTTTTTACAAACTCATTCAGATAACTTTTCCTAAAACTCTCGTCAGATTTTGCCTATTGGCCAATGACATAGGATGTAAGAGTTAGATAATAACAAGCAGATACTAATATCGATATTATATCCGCGTTCACATGAGACTTTTGTTTCCCACAAATCACCACGCAAGATCCAACAAAACCCGCTTGAAAATTAACCGTTAACGTGTGAAAAGAATTTGTTCCCTAGAAAGCGGTTTTATCCAGCATCCTTTGCAGTTATACCAAGCAAGTAAACAGAATCGTTATCGCGTATTTTGTTCTGGGTAAAAACCCAGCATTTACTCTGTTAGAAAACAGGAGGGAAAAAATTCCATATTTATTCAGGAAATAACCGGAAAGTGGTTTAAAGCAGGTTTTTTACGGGATTAGAAACGCAGGGGGGGGGACTATCGTGGTTTTCTTATGCATCAATACGCAAAGCCGTTCTCAGATTTTTTCTTCTAGGACAAATCTATCCTTATTTCATTTTTTTTTTCCAAATGTGGTTTTTGGAATGTGTTCCAACCCGTGGCTAACTTTTTTTTTTTTCTGTATATGGCACTAGAGAAAAATCTACTTATTGACCTGTTGCTTTAATGTTAGCGTTGTTGCTTTGATTTCAGTTACGTCTGGTTTGAATAACCTAAACACTTCAAAAATCTTAAATTTGGACAGATAAACCTGAACTTCGTTGCTATTTATAATCAGCTTCCATTTATTTATTCATTTTTAATTCCTGTAAAGTGCATTAAAACATGTTTTAACGAAATTTGAGTTTTTAATTATTTAAAAGTATTTGTTGTTGTAACCATGGGAAGCATCAAACGAATTTACGTTACGTAATTAGTGCTTCAAATTCAATGTTAATTTAAAATTTCTAAAATTTTAAAAAGTGAGAGAAACTAACAATAATTTTATTTTAAACATAACTTAAAACCTTGCTGTTGAATTTTAGACTGAACCTCTAAATCCCCTCTTTGGCTGCAACTTTGCACATACCGTTGCTAAAAGCATTTTGAATTCTTATGAGACATCAAAATAAGAGTTGTGTTACTGTTACACAACTAAAGGGTGTTTTTTTTTAGAAGTAGAGAACTTAAGGTTCACATAAAACTCAGTTAAATGTTGTTAATTATCATGAATGTTGCTTTATTCGAAAGATGATTCTTTGCCATTTTTATTTAAATATGATTTCTGGCATATGGCCACCTCGGCTGGCTCGGAGAAAGTCCAATTGGAAAGTCCAAAATTCTCACTTTTTGCTAGAGGCCGTATGTCAGTAATAAGGTGGCGAATGTTCTCTTCCAAGGCGTCAATCGTCTGTGGCAGACCAGAGACTACACATAGCCCCACAAAAATTAGTCCAGCGGTGTTAAATCGCATGATCTTGCAGGCCAATTCACGGGTCCATTACGCGAAATTATTCGTTCACCGAACGTTTCTTTCAATAAATCAATTGTGACACGCGCTGTGTGGCATGTTGCACCGCCTTGTTGTCTATTCATGATGAAATGGCAAACCGAACTGAACATAAAACAAGTGACAGCTATCAAAATGGAACACATATCAAACAGTGTTGCCAACTTAAAGTTCTATACCTCTGAAAAAAAACACCCTTTATTATAGAGTTTAGCAACTCTATAATAAAGCGTGATTATTAGACTGAGCCTCTAAAACTCCTCCCTTTTTTCATTTACTTAAAAGATTTTACGAAACGTAGAATATAGTTAATTATAAGAGCTTAAAGGAACTTTTTAATGTAGTAGTTCAGTGTGGGTCATAAAAGCATTAAATTACAAAATAGTATTACAAGAAAATATCGCATGAGAACTAAACTTTTAACACCGAATTTCGATAACAGCAAGACATCAACGTAAACTTCCAGTTTAAACTTTCAGTTCAACGAAACAAGTTTTGAAAGATCCGGCGATATTTATCATCAGAAATTGTTCATTCAACCGGTAGTCGTTAAAACGCACATGACATGTGTGGAGAGTTTCCGAACTCGACAGCCTGTTCTGGACGATATTTTCCAAAAAGAAACTTTTAGACTATGCCTTAAGAATTCCTTCTGCTTTCGACTGAGTTGTTATGAAGAATATAAATACAACGCTTTCAGGAAAACATTTTTTGTGGTTTTTTATGCGTATTTCTAACGCAGAAACTGGGATAAAAATACTCTAGAAAAATCTTTGAAGCAATTATTGAAATACCCGTAGAACAAATTTAAAAAAAAACGATTGTTTGATGTGTATGTCCTCCCCCCCCCCCCCCCAGTTTTGCCGACACGAAATCCCTCCCCTCCCCCCAACCCTGTTTTTCAGTTTCAATCATGCCTTTTGATGAATAAAGTAGGAAGGAAATTTTAAATGTCGGCGAAACTGGGGATAAACCAAATGTTCGACACAATGCTTTCATTAATTTGTTCTTATCGGTCCTTTTGGTAACTGATGCAGTTTTGCTTTAATTTCTCATTTATACGCAAGTCTTATCTATGATTAAGGAACCAAAAGAAGGGCCATAAAACTAGCCTGTCTGTAAAATTATTATTCTTGTACCTTACATACTACATATTATAAACAGTAATATATACTTTTTGATGTGTAATTATCAAGTACTAGCTGACCCGTGCGAAGCAATCAACATTCTAAACAGAGTCAGCGATTAGTTAACGAGAGTATTGTCAGATAGTTATACAAATACAAATACAAACACAAAAGTGACGTGAAGTTAAATTTCTATATTAAAATTATTAAAACTTGGTTCCAAATCAGATAGTGAATTATCCAATATGATATCAGTTATTTTGAAACAACTATACTATAACATTGAGACAATTTTGAACTTCTTTAAGGAAAAACATTTTTATTGTAAAAATCTATTTTTAAGCACTAAATAACAGAATTAATGAAAGTAAAACATGCGGGGGCAATTTCCTAAGCAAAGAATTTTTGAGAAATTATTTCACATCGTGTTAATGCTTCTTTAGATTTTATTTTCTCGTTTTTTAATTGCATAAAAAGAAAATATTATTTTCATTGAATGCCGAAAGAGCATTAAATTTTAAAATTTACGCAAGAATATACCCACGCAAAAATCTAAATAATAAAAAACTTACTCAATATTTCACTCAAAAGTAAAAATATATTTGAAATTACTACAAAAGCATAATTACAACTAAGATGATAAAAAATTTAATAATCAAATTTTAGACACGAAATGCGACGATTTTTATTAAAATCTAATTGTCTCTCAAGTGTACTAAGAAGGAATTTGGACTCAGTTTTGAACTATCTTTAAAAAACAAATCTTTCGTCTAAAAAATGTGTAGAAAATGTGTTTTTATGTAAATTAGTTTTGTATATTTAAAGTTAAATTGCACAGAGTTAGATAAATAAAAGATAAAAATCTTAAACGAACAAATAATACATTTTTCAGAACATTTTAAACAAATTTATTGAAAGAAATAACCTGATGCAGTTGAAAAAATATCTCTTAACTTCGCAAAATATATAATATACTAAAGTGGAGAGTTTTCATATGCCTCCTAATCTCTAGGGTAAAAGGAAATTCTATTTTTACTTATTTTAATCTGAATAAAAGAAATGTTACATTATATTTAGTGTCACTAAAGTAAGAAATTTGTACTTAGGACTAATGTATTCCAACTGTGGTATGTTCAGCTAATTTTTTAAAAAATCATTGCTTTTCTCAATCAGCAACTTCACGAACTTTTTTTATTTAAAAAATAATAATAATAAGTGTGCACATTCAACTCTAACAGAATTCGATCGAATAGAACGCGATCACTTTCATCTACCAATAGAAGAAATTTTCTTTGCCCCAACTAAAAGGAAATTTCTTCCTAGGCTAGAAATTTTTCTAGTTCTTTCTGCGCTCAGATTTAATCAAAATCTACTTGATAGAATTCAAATACAATACAAAAGTGACGACCAGCAACAGGCTCTGGGCCCAGCTAGGCTGGTACGAGTCAATTTACAATCCCCAGTGAAGATCAATGGCCCTCTTAAAACTATCTACTCCCTTGCTCATTACCACCTCTTTCGGTAAGTTGTTCCAAGGTTCCACTACAAATGGTTACAAGGTTCCACTACATCACATCAAATCGATATCGATTCAAGTTTCTTGTTCTCACGGTTGTATGCTTCTTTATTTTTATTTATGTATTTATTTATTTATTTATTTTTTTTTTTTTCAAGCCTTGTGAAGAAAAACAGAAGTTTTAGAATGTTTTTTATGAACAGTATCACTTTTTTCTTAATAGATGGCACCCATTGTTTCTGCATCGACGATGAGGACTCAAATCCTTGGATTATTTAAGTGTAATTTTTCGATTAACGGCCAAAATGTGAATAGTTTGTTTATTTTTTACTGATAGCGATTAAAAAAAAAATTTTTAACTGATGCCTAACTCTATGAGGTATTTAGAAATTTTGGCCGTATAGACAAAAAATTGAGAAATAATGTAGATAATATATTCCAGCGGGTAATAGTGCAAGTAAATTCGTTTGTATCAAAATTAATCTAATTAGTTTTTCTGGGTAATGACGTTTCCGCGATGACTCGGATGAACTCAGAACAAGATGTATATGTCTGCTAACTTGCATCAAGAAAATGTATACTCAAGTACAGTAGAGTCTCGAAAATCCGAGGTAATTGAGGCTCTCTCTACCTCTGATTACTGAAAACTCGGATTATCCGAAAAATTATTTGGACCACATAAGGACATGTGCTGTTTATTTCCTTAAGTTATGAAAAGGAAACATTGTCGCCTCAAAAACTTAATCACTCAAATATCAACATAAATTAATGTTTTATTCAACCCTAAACGAGTTTTGATTAATTTTTTTTCTTTAAGTTTGCACATACTTGTGTGTAAATTTGCAGGCAACCAAAAAAATTGCCCTTTGATCGTCCTCGAATTAGTTTTGTACTTCCCTTTTTAATTGCAATCGGATGTTCTTGAAGAACTGCTTGTTCGTTCTTTGAGGCAAAACAATGTTTTAATTTTCATGTTATTTTTTGTATCAAACTACTTCCTACTTTCCCCAAAAAATCTCTGAATCCATCTCTAACAGTCAATGAATATTTCATGCCACTTGGCAAGTGTTATTGACATAAACCTTTCAATATATTTTTATTACCTTATTGTATGTTTTTAGGGCAGTTCTACATAGCAAAATATTTCAATTTTCAGAATAAAACATTTTTTGTCTTTTAAAAGTATAGTACCTTAAAAATTTCAACAAAGCACCTCGAATTAAGCGGAACCTCGGACTTTTAAGACTCGGATTTTCGGGACTCTATTGTAAAAGAAAATAGCACTCTAACCTCTTAACTGCTCTGTTTCTCTGTCATAATGTTACCAAAAATGAACATATTTTAGAAGAATAATTTTCTGTTGAAAAAAATCAGATAAACTCAAATCTGCAGTCAAAATGTTTTCAGTATTGGGATTAGTTAATTTTTAAGAATAGCTTGTTTACTTTACATACTTGTTTATCTAACCGTGAAAATGGTTTATATTAGTTTTCTGATTTGTACCTATAGCCACTGATTAAAAACAATGTAAACCAAAAAGAAAAAGGAATCAACGGGTGACGGAAAAGGAAGACGCTGCGTCCGTAGTGCGGGTAAATCAGAAAAAGACTTTCGCAACACCCGAACGATGTATAGGTGATAGTTAAGCGGTTAACCTGTTGCCATTATGCGGTTAAGCCTGTGAATTTAAACTTTTTCTTCGCTGCCTATAATAAAATAAGCCTCAATTGGAACAACAATACAAAACACCTTGGAAAAGTGAAATTTGCTTTTTGAAAGCGAAACGCAATTTTTAACACATCAATTATAACCTTCACCAAACGCAAATGGACATGTGTCTTTACTCATTATCATATTGTATTCCTTAAAGCGCCTCTTTTTCTTGATCCTCGGCAATAAATAAATAAACTCTAAAGAAAGTAACTAGGATTTGTGTCACCCCAATTTAGCTTGTATTCTTCTCTGAGTAATGAAACAAGACTAATTGATTAGCGAAGAAATGGTTTGATTTCGAACACAGACAGCATTTTTTTTTTTTTTTTGTTTTTGAGTTCTTAATTAAACAAACAGTAGAAGGAGTTTTTTAGTTCTTCCAGTGCATATTGAGACAAAATTCTGTAGATTTTGTGTAAAAATTTCGGAATATTTGAATCGATGATTTTAGAAAGGGTTGTAAGTTTTATTATTTTTAATTAGACTCAAAGCCCTTGAAGTTAAGAATTTTATGATTTTGCCGTGCATCGACGTATCCCACTATGTTCTGATAGATATGTAGCAGGTATCAACAACATGACCATAAATTTCATTTACTGGTAGAAATTTATTTCTTATATAACCTATAAAATCATCGTCGTACGTAAGGCAAACTCACAACCCATTCTAATTCTTGCCCCTTGAAGTTCGAAATTTCGTAACTTGGCCGCAACTCGACCCTTTTTTCAGTGGAAGTAGTTAAGTACAATTAAAAGCTCTATTTTTGCAAACATAGGCGACTCGTACGGGGAGGGACAAGGGGGCAACTGCCCCTCACTTTCCAAAGTAAAGGGCTTTGCCCCTCCACTTTTCTGAGTTCCAAATTTTTGATTGATCAAAAAATGATAAAATTAATGAACTCACGTATTGAAAGAAAGAAGAATTATAAGTGTGTATTTAATGTTTCTCTCATGTTAGTATGTCACAAAAACTAAAATGTAGCTTTGATTTGGAAGAAGGGGTCTACAGTGTAACCATCTGTCCCGATTTTTGAGGCGGTGCCTCGAATTTTTAGAGGAGGTCATTAAAATGATAATGACATTAAAATTAAATGTATAAAGAGTCAACTCTTAGGCAACGCTCACCTAACCTCCCTCCCCCCTCCCCATCCCCCTGCATCTCCTTTGATTTCCACTTTTTTCGGACACCAGTCGCCTATGTTTGTAAATCTTAAACGTCATAAAATGAAGACAAAAAGAGTTTAGTTTTTCGTCTTAATGTCCAAACATGCCAGATCAAGCAATTTTTTTTAATGCTTTTCATATAGTGACGAACTTATAATGGCTTCAAATTCTTTTAAACTAGAAATAAATACTAAAACAGGATATACTGCACATAATAACCATGACATAGTTAATGCCGACATTCTATGAATAATTTTAAAAAAGCAACTGCTCGTTTTGAAGATATTTCTCTCAAACATTCCATCCTCATTTTAAGTTACATCTCTAGCATCAAACCCATCTCGTCCCTCCAGTTCAAAGTGCCCGGATATACATTTTAAAGGCTGTAGTTTTAACTCAACAAGCTTTACATTGTGAGGAAAGCAATTTGTTAGAAACATTGCAGCTATTCTTGGGGTCTTTTCATATTCCAGAAGACATTTCATCCAGCGCTTTCCACCAAAATTTGTTTGAGCTTAAAGAGTTTTCTTTAGTGGAATAAAATGCCATTTCAGCAGCTCATGCATCACTATGGCAACGGATATTGTAGTCTAGTCTAAAACGTTTTCTTGTTCGTCATACATATTACAAAGCATTTTTCTCATACGAAACTCTTTCTGCCCAAAAATAGTAAACGTCCATTTTGGAATTTGATATCTAAGGTAGGTGCGGGTAATAAGGCCTACCTAAGGGGGATTTGAAGTAAAATAAAAACTTTGCAACCGACGCAACAAGTTGTAACATTAATTAAACATACAGATCAATTACTATAAGAAACTAACAAACAATGGCCACTTTTGCCGAAAGCAAACATTAAATTAATCTTTTAAAAAACTTTGTTATTAGGCCTTATTATACTATAGTAGGATACTAATAAGGTGTAAGATTTCAACTCATAAGAAATCAAAATAAGCTTCTAACATTGGTAATTCAGATCAATTATTATACATATATGCATAAATCATACTTAAAGTCTTCAAAATGACAACAAATTTCTTTGTTTAACAGCCGTCAGGGCACGCAAAATTTTCTTTGTCATCAGCTGTCAAACCAACGCATTCCTTATGATACCACTTGCCACATTTCGAACAGGGTCTCATGTTACTCATCTTATCTTCCTCGCAAGCGTGACAGTACCAACTAGCATTGTTTTATTTTAAGCTTGACTGTATTAACAAGAATCGTTTTCTATCCAGCGTGACAGAACCAACTAGCATCGTTTACTTTAACATCATTTCTTTCTCTGAGAGTTGACGTTTTTTTTTTTTTTTTTTTTGAGCAATCACGATTGCTTATTGTTCTCATTTGACAGTTTTTGATGTTCCGTGCCTTTTTCAGCTTGGACCACGGGCCGCTGCAGCACTACCGCCCACCGTCCTCTGCAGGCGGCGCGGCGCGGCTGCTCTAATCCTGAGCTATCCGCTTCTCCTGGTCGAAGTCGTCCATGTCCTACACACACGCACGCTCACACACTCACACACATACACACACACCTACGTACATGCACACAAGTCTACGCACACACACAAGCCTACACACACAACTATGCACACGTAACCGCCCAGGAGGAGAGGCAGGCTTGTGTGGGGGGGGGGGACAGGAGCTGTTTCTAGAAACAATAACTCTAATGAGTAGGGTCCTGTCTCAGTTCGTGATTGCGAAAAACATAATTTGAATTCAAAATTTCAGAATTCAAATTATTTTTTTTTTCTTTCTTGTTTTTGTCAAACAGGTGTTTGGTAACTAGAGTTCTCCAATAACTAATAGCGTTGCAAATCGGCGTTTTTTCAGTATTTTTTGCTGGTGTTGGAATAAGCTCTTGAAATGCGGAACTACTTTTTAATTCAGCGGGTGGCACATTGTCTTCCTTATCGTCCAAACTAGAACAGTAAACCTGCGGTAAAACTTTCCAGAAGGTCTGTTTGGGTTACTAGGAATGCTTTCTTCTTGTGCTTCGATATGGAGAGCCTTGGGGTTATTACGAATAAACCAAAGGGTTAACAGTCGCAATCTATACTATTAATTTATTTGCTCTTCTGTCTGTGTGTGAGCCTGTGTATCATTGACTCGATTTCCTCCGCATTTTTAATGTCTACCAGTTCAATACTGGTAGGTACCGTTGGATACAAGACATCCAGGAGACACCTTTCTACCTTAAGGAGTCGAAGATACTGGACAAAACCATCTCAGGAGTTTAAAAAAAACATTGAAATCCTCAATGGTCAGCACCCGCCGCAAGAATCTTTGGAGCCACCGCAGTTGGCAAACGGGGGTTCGCGAGCGAAGTAAGCATTGGGCTCTATGGATACTTCGAAGTAACTAAGGTGGTGTAGCCCAAGTTACTTATAAATATTCATAAAATATTGAGAAAGATAAGAAACATTGTTACAAAAACAAATGAGTATGATAAGACCTATGTTCAAATTTGGTTGGCCTTTATAACCGCTGACACCATGTATAAAGAAATACACAAGAAGTTCTGTCTAGAACTATACGAGCCTACTTTCCCGTATACCCATGCTACTTTCTAATACCTGATCAATATTCTCAAAAATAGCTAAAATCGCAAATTGTTTCAAACATATTTTTTTAATATTTTAAGCTAATTTCTAGGAATAAAATATTCCTCACTCATCTAAAAAAATTAGATGCTTAAAAAATAAAAAAACTAAATAAATAAAATAAAAAATACGAACAAATAATACACTTTTTTCCATTAAAAAAAAATCTTTAAAAGCTTTCAAAACGAAAAAATAATAATTAAAATTAATAAGCTCATTGAAATAAATACATCATATCAAAAAAAATCGTTTCTTTTTCCCCTGTTGCCAAAAATATTTTTTAAATGAATTAATGCACTTACCAAAATAAATAAAAAACGATAAAATGTCAACTTAAAGAAATACTTTTCATTGTCAAAAAAAAAAATCGTCTGCGCATATTTTATGCAGAAACATAAATGACTTCGAGTTTACTCCCCAAAAACTAAATATCTAAATAAAAACTTTAGCGTGAAAATAAAAAAAAGTCATATCAACAATAATTATTTCGCAGTTAAAACCATAGCTGCGGAGTCGGAG